>NC_142809.1:53778776-53982526 GCF_049724085.1 Artemia sp. Qi Xiang Cuo | reverse complement strand
AATAAAATTGCCCACTGATGCAATTAACGAATGCTAGTGTATTAATTTTTTTCTGTGTAAAGTCAGGAGCAACGCCTGGAGCAACGTCTGGAGCAACGCCTTCTTGTAAGTTTTTACTTCACTAGAGTCGTTTCTTTTTAAGCCTGAAAGGTTTGGAGATAGGCGACAACAGAAACATATTGAAAAACAAAAAACAAATAGATACATATCAGGCACGACAAAATACACAAATACAGGAATTTATTTCCGAGGAATGTCCAACATTTTAGAAGGGATGTTAAATCAAAATCTGAAAAACGAGTAGAACTATATCGAAAATATAAGAAGTTATAAGGAAAATCGTAAAAATGTGAAATTTAGGGGAGGGATGGAGGTCAAGTCGGACGACATCCTATTGTATGTGCCTAGTCAATAAGCATAAAAAGTCGACTAAAATATTTTAGTCGACTACTTCTGAGTAGAGAAAACTCATAAGCAACGAAAAAGAAAAATATAAAATATAAAAATATAAAATCGAAAAATCGAAAATATAAGAAGTTATAAGGAAAATCGTAAAAATGTGAAATTTAGGGGAGGGATGGAGGTCAAGTCGGACGACATCCTATTGTATGTGCCTAGTCAATAAGCATAAAAAGTCGACTAAAATATTTTAGTCGACTACTTCTGAGTAGAGAGAACTCATAAGCAACGAAAAAGAAAAAAAAAGGCCCATCAAGCAAGCAAAAACGACACATAAATATACAAATGCAACAAAAAAATTAGCCAAAAGGGGAGGAGGCAGAAGATGATTTTTTTTACAAAACGAGTTTTTAATCAAAAGAATGAAATGTATTTTGTATCAAACAATCAAGCAAAATAGACGAATATCTTACGGAATAAATAGTCTATACTAGGGTATAGGGTTTTCCAATATAATTCTTGAAAAACACCCGATTAGACAAGTTCATTTGGAAGTGGAACTCAGGAACAATCGAATACGCAATGTTCATGAATTTTATCATGAACAGGAAAAAGATCCAAAAATTTCAAGAAAAGATCCGTCAAACAAGCAAAAATGACACAAATATACAAATGCAATAACGAAATTGGTCAAGAGGGGGGAGGAGGCAGAATATAATTTGTTGACAAAAACATATTTTTTTAATGAAAAGAATGAAATGTATCTTTTATCAAACCATCAAGCAAAACAGATCGAAAATCTTGCGGAATAAATCATATGTACTAGGGTATTGTGTATACGGATGTACTAGGGTACATTTGTATAGCTATTCATGTACACCGGTACTAGGGTACTAGGGTTTTCATGTACATTTCTTATAAAAAAAAAAACAGAGTAGATAAGCTCTTTTGTGCTCAAAAGTTCCAATTTTAGTTTTTCACTAAAGTGATATGCGGATAATAAATGTATTTATTTGAAAGGGGAATTCAGGAATAATCGGACACGCACTGTTCAGGAATTTTTATCAATGTCCAATTTTAGTTTATGCTGTCTTTACATGGCATACTCTCATCACTGTTTATTGCAGTTGTTTAGAATAAATCTAACCATAGATTGTTGACACGGTCGTTGCTGTTGTGTATCGGGAGAGGGGGGGGGGGCTGTAATAATTTTTTTCCAAGGCATCACGAGTAGTAACCGTACAATTACTTGAAAGTATACATTCAGATATACGCCTGAAGGCATAGATATGTGTGTATATTTTAAACGAATTGGGGTTACCAGGGTCATTTGCCTATTACAATGAACTCTACATGGGTTGATAGACATGTTTTCTATTATGACACCCATTTTTGGAGGAAAGCCAGAGAGAGAGAGCGACGGTCACACTAACTACTTGATTAGTAGTTGGATTCGGATATAAGGAGTAATTTTCATTGTATTTCATGTTAGTAAGAGAATTGAATTCAAAGAGAATAGTTTATTTGAGAGGATATTAGTGAAAAAAAAATGAGTGGTGCACTTACACTATTGGATATTAATGATGGAACCGACAGCAGCAGCAGCAGCAACGATATACGAGTACCTACTGTAGCTGTGGACATAACCGCTGGGTCTAGACTATGTCTTGAATGGTACAGTATGTATGCGAGATACGTGATATCATTAAGCAAATTTTAGCAGGAGGAACAAATATGTTTTTATTGAAAAGTTAATCTTCTCTATACCACTAACCTTTAGACAGCATTAGATGTCATACCGAAATATAGTGATGAGAACAATATACATCAGTGATTATTATTTTTGTAATTATACTCCATCAAAATGTTTCTAAATCGATGGTTTTTTTTTTCTTTCTATAGTAGACAAGCGTATATTTTCTAGAGTAGAAAGGAGACATTCGGTTTAGTCTGAAGTTGGTTGTGAGAGAGTTAGGACTATTAAAATGGATAGATTCGAGAAAGATCGAATCATGAGGAATCTAGTTCATATTGACAAATGTTTGATTATAGATGATTATTTTCTAGAGTTGTCTATTCAAAGGAAGATATTTTCTCAAAGAATGCTGGACGATATAATGAAAACTGATTCTCCATCATTAGACTATTGTATGAAGCTTCTACATCGTGGTCCAATTGCATTTACACAATTTATTGATATATTGATCACGACACGACAAAATGATATTGTGGATATGCTTTTAAACATTAGTTTAGAAATTTAGGACTTTTTTTTTTCATAAGAAAGATGGTGCTCAAGGATGATTTACTCCTCTCTCTCTCTCAGACATTTTTTTTTGTTGCTAGCTCAGTTTCATTGTGACAGTGAGAGCGTTAACACCTGACAAAATGTTCCATACATGTCCGTTATGCATGTACACACAGGGCAGCTGGTCATCATGTGAGAATTGCACAATGATTGAGGAGTATGATGAAAAGTGTAGATTATGCAACCCATGTAAATTGCATAGAGGATATGCTATACAAATTAAAGGTTGTAATTTCTGTCTTGAAGAGGTGTGTGACTCTCATCCTAGAGGTCACCTATGCTCCAATTGTCATTATGATAAATGCAAGCAGTGGGAGAGTACATATCCCGGTATGATTGGAAAGAATCCTAACCGTGATTTTAGTTTATTTCTACGAGATTGGTATCGTCATGGTTTTAGATTGTTCTGGGAGGAGGAACCGGGTCAACGATTCAACTGTTGGAACAACAAAAGAATATGGTTTCTACGTCATCGTTGTGAAGACAATGGGTGTTATGATTATAAGCCCACTGATTTTTATTTGGGTGTGACGGAATGTGATTCGACACTTGAGGACACTGTTTATGAAATTGCTTCAAATAGGTAAATTAAAACATGTGAATTATATAGAATGAATGCGAATAGTATCATTGACTATACAAAGAGATATGACAAGAGTGAAGTCACACTCTACTGTAGAAAATGTGACCCTGACATTGCACTACATCAGGATCAGCACACTGCGAATTCAGATAATCTACCTGCACTAGTTGTTGTCGACAAATACCTAGTAGTGGATGAAATCTAAAGAGTAGAAAAGTCGTTTTTATCATGTATATAATTTTTTTTTATTAATAAAAAATTTAAAATAAATCTTTAGAAAAATTTATTATTAGGGCACTAAAATCAATATTAAATAAAATTGTAATTATATTATCCCCTATAAAATCGTTCAATTGAGATAGGTCAACGTAGATGTCGAGAAACTACTTGTAGGTGTAGGCACGACATCTGAACATGAAAAAGAGTAGTGCATGAAAGCCACATGTCTTAGTCGTTAAATCCTGTACTCTTCGTTGATTTTGAATAATGGTTTTCCCACTGCTTTCAATAAAGTTGCTGATGTATGGTGCGTAGAATTTATACGATAGGCCAAGAGGGTCAAAAAATTCAATATTCTTCGCTGTTTGAAAGATGCTTAGCCAATGACCGGTCTTCAAAGTCGACGGACTACTATTAACAATGATCAGGGTATTGTTAACACTTGGAATTTTTTCAATGAAGTCCGAAGGTATGCAATAGGACTTGTACCGGGACATGTATGGATCCATACTAAATACGTTGATTATTTGGTTTGTGTTCATGGTGCTAGGTCTAGTAGAATACTGCCGTCGGGCGTGATTTCCCAATAGGTTTCAAATTGACTCAGTGATAGTAGCGTGATACTCTCAGTCAGAGCATTGGCAAATATACACTCTAAACGTACATTCCCTGTTCGTACTATGCTCATATCCTGTGTGCCAGACAAATCCAAAACAATAACCCCATGATTTTTTGAAAACATTGAATCGGTTATTCCATTTTCAAATAGTTGAGATTCGTGATCTAGGGATTGCATTGTAAACTCATACAGAGTTCTATAGGATTTTTTGTCAAATGATAGAGTGTAAAGTGGTATACAAGTCACTTTACACACGAGGCTAGATAGACCAAAAAATATTAAAATTGTGGGGGGATTCAGTCCAGGATTCAACGGCACTGCCACTCTTCACAAAGGCTACAGCCAATTTTGATGGAATTTCTCCATTGATAAATGATGAATCGGTATGGCGACACGAGTCAACGGCAATGTGATGTTGATTAGTGATCGTATGCAGGACAAGAAATTTAATGTTGTTACACTTGGCTATTAGCCGTTCTACAGCGTCAGAAACAGAATTCAGAGCTTGGTATTTTCAAACATGAAGACTCATCAATATAATAATAACATGTGCATCGGGTGCTGCAGGAAGTGTTTTTCTCAATATTGAATTCGATGGTGACAGCTCTAGCTTTATGTCAATCTTGACATTGGGGGGTAGCCATTGGGATATATTGAATATCTCATGATTTAATTTTCCAACTAGATGATACTCCTGGGTCACTGCTGTAGTCAACTCACCGTCAGTATCAACACCTGTTCGATATTCATAGCCCAATGATTGTCCTCTCATCTCCTTGTACGCCTTTGGTGTCATCATCATAAATTGTATGTAGCTTGCATAGTTTGATAAATTATTGCTAGTGCTCACCAATGTCCCATTAATAAATACATTAATGTGTTTGAATAGGTTGTGTAGAATACAGTTTTCATAGGAGAGACCATCGCCGGCATTTGGAGTTGTATTATCTGACTTTTTCTTCACCACAAAATTTAAATCAATATATGTTGACGACAAATCAATGAAATAATCTTCATTGGAAAATATTTGAAATTGTTTATTTTCTGAGAGAGGTTGTTGAGGATGAAATTGTTCATAGTAGCCATACTTGACACTGACATCAACATTTTTAGCATTGAATAGATTCAATGAGGAACTGATTGATGGATATGATTCCTTGTGAGGGAGATAAGTCATCTTAAGAGAAGAAATCCTTCTTTGATCTCACAATCTTTTTCTTTTTCTTCTTCTTCTGTTGCTTATTGGACTTCGTTGTTCTAGTCCTCAAAGTCCTTGTTGATGTCCTTTGCTTCCTGCCTGGGTGGAGACTGATGAGTGAATGACGCGAACGCATCCTTTTCAATCCCTCCCCATGTTGTCTAGATTTTAATTGTTCACCAACGGCTCTTGCTGAAGATCTAATATTTTCCTTAACACTCTCCTTGAAATTCTTGCCCGACCCCCAGTCCTGTAGTGTGGAGGCAGCAAAATTTGACGCAGCAGGTACAAGATATTTTCTGGCAAGGGGTAGTGCATAAAAACATAGACTAGCAAACCAGCTACCAAGACCATAGCCAGACATTGTAGTACGCCCCTTGTAGTAGTCCAATCCATTCCCTATTTGACGTGGACTCAAAGCACCAACATAACAGTCAATATCGGGACAGACAAATGGAGTTCTTCTATTGTTCATTGTGTAGGTTATTATACCGTCGTTGTCGTTTACAATTGGTCGAAAAAGAGATTTAATCACTGCTAAGCCTTTTGAAATTGCTATTTGATCACCTAATTAAGTTCTTAGTGTTAAATGACAGAGTTCCAAATAGGAAATGTTTACGGAAATATACTGAAGATGCTTTATATTGTAGTGGTGAACATGTTCTTGATTGGTTTTTCGTTCAAGAACTCGTAGGAGGGGAAAATTTGAATTACCAACCCGAGATATTTCCACATATGAATTGTAGAGAAATATGAATGTGTCCATGAAGAAGTTGGGTGCACAGTCTGCATATAAATCAAGGTCACTACCACTGAGTTTTTCTGTCTTAGTATTACGGTTTTCTAAACAAAAAACCTTAGGTACATTCTTAGTGAGGAAAATTCTTTAATCCTCATATGGGTTGGTAATATAAATTCTCCTTTGTTCCGTCGAGTAATTGAAAGTGAAACCACCTTTTTTTCGACCTGCAATTTTTTTGTTGATAACTCGATACAGTTCATGCATGTGAGTGTATTCCCTGTAGGGGATGTTAGCAATAGGGTACTGATTAGAGTCAAAAGTTGCCATTGCACCTTCATCACTGAATTCAAACGGTCGTATTTTTATTTCATATTTACGACCCTTTCTCAGGATGTCATAGGTATTTTTGTGAATACAATCGACAAGAGCCACTTAATATGCACCGTCAAAATTGATGGTGGGGGAGAGTTTTGTCCAAAAATCACTTGTTGTATTCAATTTATTGTAGAGAGTATCGGAAACGTTGCAAATGAATGTTGGATAGAAATCATTGGGCATTGTCAATATTTTCAACACCGATCCAAGAATCAAAATCAGAGATGTATCCTAGACACAGAACAAGTAACTGTTTCTTAACCCTGCGACTACGTCTTTTTAATACCTTTTCAATTTGATAGATTTCACTAGCACTTTTAACTTTTTGTAATTCATAGTCATAAAACCCGCCGAGAATCTCTTCATCTTTGGTATCACGCAGGTGATAAGTTATGGGTTTAGTGTCTAGGATTTTTGCCACCTTAAAAAGTTCTGTGGACCACAAGTAATTCCCCTTTTCAAAAACATTACTTGTTCTATTAATTCGAACCGTATCACCAACATTGAATTTATTTTTCATCTTCTTGACAGCCGACGATTCATTGGAATACTGTTTAAGAAAGTTGTCAATTGTATCATGATCAGAATGATGAACTTCCGTTGGCGTAGAGTTGGACAATGATCGATGAGGTCGTTGATTATAAATCAACATGATTTTATCAAGATCATGAATAAAACCCAATGTATTTTTCAATGTACAATATCTTGAAATTAAAAGTCGAATGGTTCTTATCAATCGTTCTGCCAATGCAGCCTTTATAGGACTGTGACTATGATAGAGTAGTGTATTTTATTTCTCTAGTACTTTTGCAACATGGGGATTAACAAATTCACTACCGCGATCCGTTTGAATTTTTTTATACGTATCCTGTTGGAGAATACTTTCAATGGCCTGAGCAACTTCAACACCTCTCTTTGATCGCAATAGAATTGCATATGCATAACGACTATAAACACTGATTGCAAGTAGAATGTACTTGTAGGGTGTATTGTGACGTCTTTGATGCTCATCTAGAGTCAGGAGATCTGCTTGCATTATATGCAATGGGTAAAAGGCTTTAGATTTTTGATATTGATTGGCACGAAGTCTATGATTTCTATGCAGAGTGTAACTTGATTCATTCTGTATATAGTCTTTTACATTTTTAGTGCGAACACCAGTGACTTTGGAAAGAGTGGTGGGGGAACTTAAACTCCCCGACTCACCAATATTTTCAGAAGCATCTTTCAGAACTTCAACCATTTTGATCGTAAAAACGTTGTGTAACGTCCACTGCCCGTTTGTATACTACCTGTGGGTGGTGGTGACGTTGACTGGATACGTCTTCGCTTTTGTCTAGCTATCAGTGGTGTGCTAGTATTTTCCAACATTGATTTAAAATCTTCTTCAAGTTCATTTTTTAATTATGACAATGTTGTTGTTGTTGTTGTTGTTGTTGACGACGATGCATGTTCATTTAATTTTTTTATAATTTTTCTATTGCCAATAAGACTTTTGGGGAAGTTTAATGTATTTAGAAAGTTGTATAGATGAGTGTCAAATGATAATAGTCCTTTACGATTTGTAAACATATCATATATTAAATCAAGTAGATTATAGCTCTTGCCCTGAATTATAATCCCTGCCCCATTGCTCTCAACTTGAATATGATCACTTTCCAAGAGATAGGCTAGGACTCGTGTTAATTTTTCAACCTATTAGTGGGGGATTATTTTTCCAAATTTCATTAAAATCGAATCCAATTACTACATCTTCAATTGTGATACACCAGCAGAATGCAGAGGAGATGATTATTTTTTGGGGTCAGCAGCAACAGAAGTGGGCTTCGACCGATAGGACCCATGTTTGTCCACTCGGCGAAGTGCATCGTGAAGTAAAAGCAGTTTTTTATCATCCTCAATATTTTTATTGTCAAGGAATTTACTCAGATTGTTCTCAAAGTGTTCGACGGGTGAGAGAGCGACTTCTATTGGAGTCAATTTATAGGGTTTTGCCATTCTCTCTCTTTTTAGAGAAAACTGTTTACAAGTCCTGCAATTATTGGCTGTACATGTGTGAAAAAGCTACCACCCGCCTGAAGAAGTCGTTTCCTTTTGAAATTATTTCCTTTCTTTTTAGAGACCCATGTACGTAGAATGTAACGATGTTGCTTTGCCAGTTGCTTAACTAATTCTGGCACTTGAACATTACCCTCGATCAAATTTAAACAAAGTTCTGATATTAGATTAATGAAATCGTTGTCAATACCATGTTTGAGTATTGCTTTCCTAAGAGGAGGTTTTGAAGTGCTTAGAACTGAAAACAAATATCTCTTTTCATGTAGCTTCTTCAGTGTCATGATAGCAACTAATAGGTCTTTTTAGTGTTAACGGGGAGATATACTGTAATTTCATTGTAGAAAATATCTGTGACTACACAAAGATCCTCGGGTGTATTTTGATTAAGATCAAATAGTATGTAGACGTAGGGTTTATTAGTGACCTGATTGTATGCTGAGAGCAGAAATTTGGGGGCTCCCGGATATATTTGCTTATTGAGAGTTATTAGCGAGCTAGAATCACGAACAACTCTGTAGATGATATAGTAGGTGCAGTTCAATGCAAGTGTTCGCATAGATTTGCTCTGATGAAACAGATTGTGAAGAACAAGAGTAACGGAAAGCTGTTCGTGATGAGAGCGAACATTGAACAGTTGTAGCATTTCCTGGGACCATTGTTCAATAGAATCAGCCAGATCGTCAATGATCAACCAAGAGTTTTGTTCAATAATGCTGAAAACATCAAGTCCCTGTATGAATTGTATCTTAATCAACCCTGTCGTGGCAGCAATTGCTTTTATTTTATCATATGATTCCTGCCAAATACTATAGCAATAGTAGATTTTTTTTCGGCTTTTCCACAAACATTTTATCACAATTTTTAATTATTTTAGTTAAGAGTGTTGTTTTGCCCGACATTGACGGTCCACACAGAAGCGATCTGAATGGTGTTTTAAATTGATACATGTTCCCTTCAACAGTTCACCTGGACAACTAACTGTAGACTATGGCCGTCTAATGACTAAATAATTTCCCTATTACTACTACTCCGCTCAAGAATAATAACGAGAAGAAGAAGAAGAAGAATAAAGAATAATATTTTCTTTTATTATATACATAAAAAAGGTGACAATACTTTAAAAAAAAAAAAACTACATTGAAAAAGGCACATTAAACATGAATAAAAAAAATACACTTTTTTTAAATTTATTTATAAAAAAATATACAACATTTACATAACCACTAGAAAAAAAAAAACACTTAAATAAATACACTTTTTTTTCTGTTTATTTATTTATAAAAAAAAATACAACATTTATTGGACTAATGTGCACTTGAAATAACATTTATTTACAGCATTTTAATTTTTGGGGTCCCCCCTCCCCCCGGGGAGCGGCCGCTGCGGCGGCCGGGGGCGGGCCGGGAAGCGCCGGGCGCCGGGGGGCCCCCTGCGGCGGGCCCGGGCCGGGGGGTTGGCATTAAAAAAAGGAAATTGATATGCCTTGCAAACACACACACACACACACACACACACACATTGAAAATTGATTTTGATAAAAAAAAAAAGAATTAAAAAAAAAAACAATCTTACCCAAAAAAAAAAAAACCTCCCCCCCCATATATACTTTTTTTAGTTTATTTAATTTAAATTTTTTATAACGAGTTGTTTTCTGTAATATTTAAAATAAAAAAGGGGTGAAATTAAAAAATTAACGGGTGATCATACCATCACACCATCCTCAAGTACATAGACTTTGTCTGATATGGTAGACATGGCGTTTTTCTCAACTCTAACTGTGTAGCTTTTAAATTGTAAAGAACGAATCACCATGACTTTCACCCTTGGCACTAAACTACGTTCCACACAATTTCTATACGCACTCATATCGAAATTATTTTTTACAAAGTGTGTAGGTACCCCCTTGCAAATTTGTTTGATATCCTTGATGTGCGTTTCCAGACAGTACAACAGCGGAACAGCAAACGCATCACTGGATTTCAGATCACTATCCGTTTCAGATTTTAGCGTTAACAATTGATTTGGGGCCTGGCGTTTCACTAGCTCTGGGAAGAGGGATTCGTCCCAATTAGTATAGTCCATTCGTGAGCTTATGTACTCGCCATTTTCCAAATCATTCAAAAGATTTTCAGTGTTGACTTTTAACAGGAGAGAATCAATGTCCCCTTAATACACTTGAACTTTTCCCTCAATTGGCCACTGTACCTTGCATACATTGTAATAAAACGACAACATGAATTTCTTGGATATTTCGGTTATTGCACTTCCACCTGCAATATTTTTATTTAATACAATGTTTCTTTTCTTGCGATGTAGGAGAACCATATTGGAGTCTATGATTGTGAAAGATGTGAAGTTTGGATCTGCAATGATTCGAGCACAATCTTTGGGGTTGGTTACAATGTCACATCGACTTCTGTGTCGTACGCTCTCGCACATTTTACCGAAAACTGAGTTCAAAATGAGTTTCTAGACTTCTTTTTAAACTTTCGTTTTCACTGGTGAACGCTTACTGACAAAAGTGTCAATAAATATTTTCATTTCTGGCTTTTGATCAAATTGGAGGGTTCTATGAATCTTTGTGACCTTTACACCATTAAACAACATCCACTTCAATAGCACATGATGAACAACGACATTACGTTTCGGGTTGAGATCTGCAATTAGTTTTTGTTTTGAAGGTACCCAGTGCATACTCCCGTCCTGTACTAAAGATAAATTGTAGGGGCTCAAAGAGTCCCTACCCACCGGTCTATTTATGCACGGAAAAACAAAGTCTTTTACCGAGTCTGGATTTCCATGGGTATTTCACCGTCAATTTCAAAAAACCATCCCTGTGCACCATTCTCCTCAACACTGGCAATGTCGGGGAAATTCGAAGCAAATGGATTGTCAAGCCATTTATAATTGCCACACGGCAAACAGTAGTGAGACATTGCCAATGGGTAAAGAGAATTCATATCCAAAAAAACTGCGTCCGACTTTTGATCGGTGTGCTGTCCACTCGGATCAGTTTTCATGATACGATCCCCGTAAAAAACATACCCACCCCTCATTGATCTTTCTACAAACAGATGCTGATCCATATCGGTGATCAGACCTATTTCTTCTTTGCTGATTTTAAGAATTAAGTCCATCACCAGATGAGGAGTGGAAAAATAATAACCTAAATCCCACCCAAAGTCCCCATAGATTTTATCCGTATTTTTGAACACAATATCCAGAAGAGTGATTACGTCACTGGCCAAGTAAAGTTTACAATAATCCCACCCATTTTTACATCCGCCCTTTGACCAAACCCTCTTAGCAAATTCGTAGTCGCTAGTGCTGCACCGACTCTCAGTAAGAGAATTTTAAAAAGCTTCAATGTGCGGTGGTGACACATCATATAGCATCGAGCCAGAGTTTTTATAATAATTTGTATATCTACAATTACAATTTAATAAATCAAACGTATCATCATCGGGGTCGCACTGTTTGAGGACGGGGAAGATATTAAAATTGTCACTTTTCTGCACCTGAATCAATTGACTTAAAGATTTGGGGAAGAAGCTGAAAGAGTCTAAACAACGGATTTTATTCAGGCACGTGTTGCCCTTGTCAACTGTTGTCCACCTGAATTCTAGCAGCAGTAGCTTATCCGATGATTTGGGTATGATATTATATGAAAAAGAACCATCTATTCATGCGTCATCTACAACTCCACCCTTGGCAATGCGGGCCAACGCCGGAAGAACAAACGTTAAGTCGCAATTGGAACTGTGTATAAAAACAGGTACGAAATATTGTTTTCTAATGTTTAAATTGCATGACTGATGTGCTACCCCCCTAAAATTATTCCCTCCCGATGAAATTTCCTGCCACAAATGATCATGGTCGATCACCTTCCTCCTCCCTCCATTCCCTACACCATCATCAAATTCTCCCTTGCAAACCCAACACATTTTACGATTTTTAATGGCCACTATGTCATCTGGTGATAGGACCATAGGATAGTTTGTATAACGAAGGCGCAAAATTGCACCGTTCGCTGTTTTGACTAGACTGACCAATGCCGAGCGCATGCAGTCTTCACCGTCACTCAACATCTCAACTACCTCCAACACTTGCATGGTATTATTGGAATCTCGTTGCGCGTGAGCGTAAGAGACCCCTATGGCTTCATGTATTTTAACATGATTTGAATTTGACGGATCACACACGTCTGTCAGCTTAGCCTCGCAGTCCAAAGCGATCTTATTGCTCTGCAGGAGCGTGTTTTGAAAATTTTTAAAACGTAAGATCGCTCTATCTCCGCTTACCGTTTCCACATCCTGGTATCCATGACATTTACGGTGTTTCATGTGATGCTTTAACTTTAAATCAGAGCGAAATATTGAGAGACATGTTGGAAAGTAATAACACATACCCCCACGCCCCTTTTTACCTTCACTTAGAACCGTACTAATATTCGTAATTGGATTGAAATGACCAATTGAATCGGAGTCTGTGGGTGGGGTGTATAGAAGCCACACCCAATATTCTACTGATTCAATTGAAGGAGCCCGCACTGGAAATAATACACCCTTTTTATCGGAACGCTGACCCTCTTCAAATTCTGTTTCATACTGTAACACCGTGACACCAATCTTTAAATGTGCATTAGCCCGCTCAAAAATATCTATTCCTTTTAGTGTCACGGGATATTGACCATTTAAACAATTATAATCCACTTTGGGGAACTTTGAACCCTCCCTAGCATTAACTGCCATTTTGTCCAACTTCTTCTTAGTGGCATCATCGCGCAGAGGTCTGTATGCCGCAATTAAAAACGCATACTTGAAACACTGCAGCCTCGTATCGAAACAGATTCGTTGTATCCCCCTACTCCCCTCTAAATCTGAATGATATTTTAAAACTATAGCCCTCTCCCCAGCCCCACCACCTCTTACAATAAACTACTTTTTAAACATAAAACTGTTAAAATTTAAACTGTAAATACATAACACTACCTATCAACGCAAACCCGCGGTATAATAGTCCACCTTAATGTTTATAATCTTAGCCACCTGTATTACATACTAATCCTACTTTTTTAAAATAGGATGAATCTCCAAAATCTCTGTAGTCAATTATTTTGAATAAATCTCACCCGCAATTTCATTAAAAAAAAATATTTTTAATGCTATTGATGCTGTTACACAAACACCTACTCCCCCCACGCCCAGGTGTTGTTCAAGAATGGCTCAAATCATATCAGTATATGAATGTGTAATGGCCAGGGGGTCTGTTATTATATCCCCCGACACTAGAGAGTTGAAAGGGTCACCGAATTTGGCGCTATAGACTAATGTGTGATGCAAGGCAGAGTTGGAGAGAAAAAAATCCGGGAGAGGGGATACTGTTGCTGTTGTATTACTGCTACTTCTATCTATAGCATAAAGTGGAGCGGTGGCGGGTGACAGAGAATTGTCAGTAACACCACTCCCAGTCTGTTCAATCATATTGGGGGGATGTGGCATGAGGTCCCCTAATACATATTCCAATGTGTTTGGGGACAATTGGTCGAGCCAGCCTGTATTGTCCTCTGATGGAATTTCGTTATGAGGACCCGGTTCAGATTTACTTGTAACATCATCATCTAAATATTCATGTATGAAACTATCTGTCCACCCCGGATCCTCAGGCATGTCGATATCACAGCTTAAGTCATCCAGGATGGCCATTTCCCCAAAAACGTCGTTAAGGAAGCCACTGTCCCACTCCATATTCTCTAAGACCAATGTAGGTTCATCCCTGAACTCTGCTGGCGGTGTCAGAATTGGTCCTGTAAATATAGTTGCCTCATCACTCAATGGTGTCGCTGGTGGTGGTGATATATTTTTAATCTGTAGAAAAAAAAGTTTTATTTTTTATGTAAATTTTTTTATAGTTAATAAACTTTGTAAATTTCTCATAGTCATTGTCACACTACCATCACCATCACCATCACCTAAACAATTAAAAGAAGAAGAAAAAAAGTTACATTGTCTTATGTCTTTCATAATGTCAACTGAACATGTTAAAAAATATTTTTTTTTTTTTTTTTAGTCAGGAAAATGTAGTCTTATTCTTAAAAAAAAATTAATGTTTTTATTCCAAAATTTTTTTTTTTTAAAACAAAAATGCAAAATATGAGTCCAATTCGATTGTTTGACCTCCGCTACTATCCTAAGCTCCTGCTGAAGCTAGCTTCAAATATTGAACTTTGTATCTTTAAAAAGTATAAATGCCACAAAAAGGTATTTTTTTCAAAAATAGGGGGCAATTGCTCCTTATATCTCAATTGTCATCACTACTATCCTAAGCTCCTGCTGAAGATGGCATCGAATATTAAACTTTTTATTTTTTTTAAATAAAAAATTCCAAAAAAAGGTATTTTTTTTTTTTTTTTAAATTAGGGGGCAATTGCCCCTGATATGTAAATTTTCACCCCAACTATCCTAAGCTCCTGCTGACGCCAGATTAAAATATTTAAATTTTTATATTTAAAAATTATAATTTAAACAAAAAGTTATTTTTTAAAAAATAGGGGGGCAAGTGCACCCACAACAATACTAATCACAAGCTGAATATATTTTATAATCTTTATAATTTTATATTTTTTAAAATTATAAATACCACAAAAAGTTATTTTTTCAAAAATAGGGGGGCAATTGCTCCTTATATCTAAATTGTCACCACTACTATCCTAAGCTCCTGCTGAAGCTAGTTTCGAATATTGAACTTTGTATTTTTTAAAAGTATAAACTCCATATGTCGGTGGTTGATGATGCTACCTTCTCAATAATCCGTATTTTCCTGTGTATTTTGCCAACGGATTTGTTTGAAGTTGACCTGGGCTGAATACATGCTTGTAAGAGAGAGACGAACTTTTTTCTCCATCCATATCAACAATTAAAGTGCAATTAAATTGTTGGATGCTCCTTTTTTAGAACCCTCCCTCCCCGCCCCCACTCCTGGGGAGGACCCGTGGGACCCGGGAGCTTCCGTCGATGGAGGAGGATCGATACCCTGTCGAGTGCGGGGGATGGGGTCTTGGACTTCACAACACTGTTCAAATCGAACAACCTCAAATTCTTTATCGAAAACACCTAAGTGTTTCAATGAAATGGCCAAAAACGGCTTCACCCAAATAATATTTCTTAACATTGTTGCGAAGACATATTTGGAAATTATCAAAAAACCTTTTTCCCTGTGTAAATTGATTATTGAAGATATACATCTTGCTATTTAAAGTCCACTTTGCATACGACCCTACTTAGAATTCATATCGGATTGAAAAGCGATGGTAGATCTGATAAGGTAGCGGATGTATGCAAATGCATTAGGGACGAAAATACCAGTCTAAAAGTGCGCGTTACCTGTATAGGAGCAATTGTTTTAACTTTCGTTTTTTTCAAATAGTTATTTTTTTTTCTAAAATTAATATTGCATTATAACACAAATTAGTTATAATTTACGAGTTAAGGTTTTTTTTTTTTTTTGTTATATAAATTCATGAAAATAATTACTTTATATAAACCAGCTAATTTGGTTAATTAAAGAAAATGAAATATCTTAAAAACAAATTTTAAGTTTTTAAAAAGCTATGCGCCTGAGAAAATTTACCTTATTTTTTGAAAATAGGGATAGAAACAAAAATATGTATATACTTACAAATTCTAACTGGTCTTCTATACCTGAACTCCTTTGTAATACTTGAGAGGGGTTAAGGTCACAATCTTCAGTAGGCTGAGCTGAGGCATTATATAAGGCAGTCCACTCCCTTTTCAAGTTCCTTCCAGCTGATCTGGAGCTAACACGGGGGTCAGAGGACCCTGTCATTAAAAGATTCGCAGGCATTGGCTGGTCTTGTGTAGTTCTAGTAGCGAATTTGATAACTGAAGGTCTTGTAGCTTGCATTAGTACACCTTCGCTATATCGTGCCCTCTTTTCAGAAGTGGGGGTATTGCATTTTTCCAATTCCTTGAAAAAAAAATGTATTTTAGTTTTGGGAAAATAATTAATTTTTTTTTTTGAATTTAAATTTTTGCAAAACTTTTTTTTTTTTTCAATTTTTAAAAGCACTTTTTTTTTTTTCAAAAAAATAACTAAAATTTTTAAATTTTAATTAAAAAAATAAAAACATAAATTAATACTGGCCTGCGAGTATTTTCAAAAAAATACAAAAAAAAAAAAAAAAAAAAAAAGCCGCCGTAAGCTTCAACCTATAGGAGAATTATTTATAGGTTTCAGCTCCTAAAAACAATAGACTTCTAAGTATATAAGTACCCTTAGTTCTAGTGTATGGAAAGAATTTCTTCCTTAACTTAATGATAAGATAATTTCTTTTTTTATTATAATAATGAGAAAATTTTTACTCACCAGAAATTGCTTTGAATTATCCATTTTCTATGTAAATGCTTACAAAAAAATGTCAGTTGTGTTACGTTCAATAAACTATTCCAAACTGTTGATCTATCTAATTTGAAACTTGAATATATACAAAAAATAATTAGCTTCTAAAAAAGATCCACCGGTTTTTCCAACACGGATGTAACCTAAAAAAAAAACCTGTTTATCATGAAATAGAAATTCAGTTAATTGTGCCAGAAAAAACTTGAAGCAGAACAGATTATAACCAACCTGTTTGGTACAGGCACGTACGCAAAGTATATACCTTCAAGCAAATTCCATATGTTACTTCAAATTACTATACCTTCTATAGAAATGATACCTCTTTGCTAATGACCCTGGTAACCCCAATTCGTTTAAAATATACACACATATCTATGCCTTCAGGCGTATATCTGAATGTATACTTTCAAGTAATTGTACGGTTACTACTATCACGAACCTTAAAAACGGCTCTGTTAATAACAGCTGTGTTTTTCCAACTAAAAAAGCAAACGGTATTATTCAAACGCTGAAAACTGTAAAGAAATTCCGGGTCCCAAAGGATAAACCCAAATTTTTTCTGCATGTTCATCCACCAACAGTTAGAATATACATTTCCTGTTTGGCATTTCGCTCTGACAAAAGAAGGAAGTGTTTGATATTTCGTTCTGACAAAAGAAGAAAGTGATAAAATTGAACCAGTTCAGAAGAGATCACTACAAATCATAACAGAGATTCCTCGTTGCTTTGTCCCGTCAACAAGAACTTTCTCCCGCCTCCCTTTGCTTTTCTTATGCCCGTGCCACATTACAGTCACAATTGTCGATAAAATCAAAATTACGCGCTACTACAGAGCCAATTATGTTTGCTGTTCGTAGTTTCTCAAGTTGAACAATGATCAACTTTCAAACATAAATTTCTTGACTGACCAATCAGAGTCAAGGTTTTGAGGCATAATTTTTAAAACTAGAAAAGACGGAAACTTAGAACAGCGGTTTTTCTATCTGGGAGAGGAATCTGACAAAAGCTAAGACGACTTGGTATTAGTAGAGAACAGTTGGACACAAATTACTGTTGGGGCAAACTCTTTAAACTAATTCCTTGCACTTTTAATTTTTTGCTTTTAAATACAAGTTTCACGCTAAAATTAAGAAAATTGCCATGTCATTCATGATATTTAGCTTTCTTTATCGATAGATGTGACAATGATGTGGCACGGGCATTAGATCCCGACTCCCCAGAGAAGCGGCTGTGAAAGTTCCAAATTTAAGACCTATTTACTCCAGGTTGCAGCGGTGTTCTCTTAGGTTTATGCCGATTTTTTTTCTTGCATTTAATAATTCGTAACTTGTACGTTTTTACAAAGCGGGCTCATGCTTTTGTACTCGAAGACAAATTTTTCTTGCGGTGACCATATTTTACTGATTATAGCATTTTTTACTTTATAGCTAACTGGTTGACCAAAAGATACCATATTTGGGCCATGCCTATGAGAGTATATCTTGTTTACAGCAAATAACGTGATTTGATTTAAATCAGAACACTGCCTA
The DNA here is from genome assembly GCF_049724085.1 of Artemia sp. Qi Xiang Cuo. Classification (NCBI taxonomy): domain Eukaryota; kingdom Metazoa; phylum Arthropoda; class Branchiopoda; order Anostraca; family Artemiidae; genus Artemia; species Artemia sp. Qi Xiang Cuo. The sequence continues at coordinate 53,964,078 of NC_142809.1, read as the reverse complement.
ACAGAGAAAGTAAAACCGACTAATTTGGCAAACTGCCAAGCGAATACTTTGTCACTCCGAGCGTACAGGAAGGAGAGAAAAGTTAAGGCTGGATTGGCAGAGGAGTTTGTTTTCGTTTTCTAGACTAGACATGTAGCTCCAGGTACATCGATGTAGATATCGAAGCAATATCGAATTGATTCAGATATCAATCCAATATAGAGGAGATATACAGATGCAGATATCGAAGCAAATAGACACCCACAGAAGCTCCTTGGAGAGATTACCAAAATTCCAAAAATTAATATCAGAAATACATTAATGACCAACCCACTGAACTCGTGGAGTTGATTTTAGAATTGGGAAAGGGATAAAGAGAGGCATCGGATCGGTACTTATGCCTCACTCAAACAGTGATACCACGGGAAAAGAAAAAAACAAATTTAAGCCTTTTGGAAATGTTCAAAAAATTACAGATGAAGTCGGTAAAATATTACGGAAGCACAATATAAAGGCCTCTTTCCATCGTCTAACGAAAAATATCAAATCAAGATTGTTGATTGGAAAATCGTTGTTGGCCCTTTCTGGCCGACATGAGCCAGACAGTTTTAGCCCTGGGGTAGCTTTTAGTGCTTTTGCCAACACATTGAATTTTTTTCTTTTTAGTGATTTGAATCTAACTTTTTGTGAACGTATAATTCAAGCCTGAAGGTCTTATTTGACAGTTCCAGAATTCTGAGATAATTGGCAAAATCGTTTTCTAAGCTGCTATCAAAGGAAGGATTATCAGAAGAATGTACATTCAGTCACACCGCTATCCTCCTGATTCACACCGCGCTGCTGCTCCTCCCTTTGAAACTAGCTTAGTAAATGCTTTCAGTAACTATTCTCGAAGCTTGGAAAAGCCGTATAAAACATTTAGGCGTAACAGCACCGCCTGGGGAGCTTATGTGTAAACGAATTCCCATTCAACATCTGAATTTAAGATGTCAGGTGAGTTGAAAAACGCCTGGTCCTGCTGCAAGACCAAGAAGAAGAACAACAACAACATTGGGTTTGTCACAATCATCAACAGACTGTGAAAAAAATATGTCTTCAAAAAGCTAACAAGTTAAAATATAAATGGCAATTTCTTTGTGTCTCGTTTCTGCAAACTTACCTAATCTTAATTTACGAGTCGATTAGCTGATTCCCCCTCCCCATCATAACACCAAAAAAATAAAGGTTCAAAGAGCTTAAGTAAATCAAAGCCAAATAAAAGATTTGCTGCTACAATAGCAACGAGCAAACGTTCAGGGCACAGGAACACAATAGGACTGTTTGAACACATTTTTAAGTTTTGGCAGAGAAGCAAAAAATGGATACGCTTTGAAAAACTTGGGACACACTTGATTCAGGGAAAAACACTTTTTTTTAAACAAAAAAACAAAACCATACGTCGTCTGACCCTTGGATTCAAAACATAACTCTTATTAAAATTCAATCTTAGCGCCTTTTCATCTTTTTTAATGTCACATTTCAAATTTTTAATGTTCAGTGGCAAAGTTCGTTTTTTTCCCTTCCTATCTTTATTGCTTAACTTTATTCAACTTAATTTTTTACCTAATTTTCTCCTCAATTTTTCAGATGTTTTGTTCTGCCCTTCAAAGTTTTGATTTTCTCGGTTTTATACACTTCTACTTCTATCAAAGATGCGGAGGTCTTGGCTGACATATCAGTGTGCTATCAAGCGACTGTAATTTCATCCCGTTTTTTTTCAAAAAATTAAACAAAAAAAACGTCCGTGCATACCGGATTATGGGTTAAAAAAAAGAAGAGAATAATTTAATGGATATACGTGTGTTGTCTTAAATTACTAGACATTATGCAAAATATTGACGTATCTGAATATATTTCGGTGTCAGGATCATTTCAAGCTTTGTAGTCGTTATAACGGCTGGTTGGGCGGATGTGTGCCAGTATATTGTACAATTTTAATTTATTTGTAGTTCTTCTCTGAAGATTCTGGTTTTCATTAACTTCTTCTTTGGTTATGAGAAGGTTGGTTTCGATTTTTGCCTTCAGTTGATCATCGTAAAATTACGTATGATCTTACATGATGCTCTTGTCTTGGGTGCAAGAATTGCTAGTAGAACGTTTTTTCATTGAAAGAACCCATAAAAGAACCGCACATCGATAGTCGCCTCTCAGAGCCACCAATTGAGGAGGGGATTGCTCCCCTTTCCTAGATTTGAAAAACCATGTTGTTTGAGTTTGGTTGAAAAAATGTCCTCCCTGCCCTAATTTTTTTTTGTATTTTGAATTTTGAAGGAATCCCTATTTACTTCATTATTATGAATCGACGTCCCCTGCCATCTCTGTGGACAGATTGTTCCCTATGAGTGTAGACTTCAGAAGAATAAAGACTTAAGGATCATGCCCAATACGCCATTGGCGTAAATTTTCAGAGAATTACGGCGATGGAGGGGATTTATTTTTTGAAATCTAGGATGGATGACAAATTTACCATGTTTTCATCTTTTTCACTCCAAAAGTATGGTATTGGTAAGTGAAGTACCCCAAAAAAGGTATTCTTCAATATCTAGGGGAAGGGGGCTATGTTTTTAGGGGCATATGCTTTCTTCCTGCCCCTTTCCCCAATTAACGCCAGTTGATAGGAAAAAGAAAATAAAGCCGATCTTGTACATTCTGTGCATGAGAAATCTAAATGATCCCGGTTTTCTCAATGTAATCTTGTAAACGTTTGGAGTCTAGTAGCACAAGGAGTTTTGTATTATAGCCAAACTTGAATCTATGAAGCAAATTTTATAAATTACTTACTGTAACAACCTCAATATAGAGCGTCTTGCGAAAATAAACGTTATCCTAATGATTTGATTGTGGACTTGTCAAGTAACAAGCATAGATTCAAAGTGACATATAAAGGCACCAAAAGTCATTACATTTTATGAGAGAAATTTGAAAGTCACAGACAAACGGAATCTGCCGTAGTTTTTGCACCAAATTTAAAACTGAAATTAAAACGCACCGAAATTAAAAAAAAAGTACCCAAGGGTCTTTAGAGTTGAAATAAAAACCCAGCATCACCAATGGTTCAGGCCTAGGAGGCCTGATTTAATTACTCTGCTCTTAAGTACCTCCCTTTCTCCATTCCAAAAACATCTTGGTGGACATATCTTTTATCTTGCATATAATTAGCTATTTCTACTGAAACAAAACGGAAATAATTTCTTAGACCACACTGCTTTTCCATTTACGAAAAATTAAACAAGAAAAACGGGTTTTAATTTCTATAAAGCAGTGAATACAACACATTTAATTAAACACAAATACTCCGAATATTTTGGCCCCATATCCGGGAGCCTTTCTCAACGGAAAAAAAAATCTTACATAAACATAAAAAACATACTAAACAAAACAAAAGAAAAAATATAAATAAATAGGAAAAGAAAACTCACATATTAAATAAACAAACTCCATTCACTGCCATATACAATCGAATTCTTATATTGACGCACCTTCTCACAGAATATAAATTGACATCCATCAAAAAATGAGAATATATTTATACTTAAACTAAAACAAAAAAGTTCAGCTAACCCCCGGCCTATAACCCCTAAATAGATCTCACAGGTTCATCACCCAATGTTTGAATTATAAATTTAACAGATTCGTTTGCTTGCAAGCTTAACTGCAATTCGTTTACCTTTCCCAGCATTTAACCCAGTCTGACCTTTGTCCGCAAGGTCATCATTCGTATCCGAAGTATTATCAAAAATAGTACTGATTGAAAATTTTACCTGCTTTTTAATTAAACTATTATAAATCGAATTGATTCTAAAATCCCCTTCATCTCTATTGATACTAATAACCTCATATATTATTTTTTTTATTTCTATAATTTTCCTGAAACTTTGTATAAGATCTACAAACGATACTCCTATTCTTGGCTTATCAAATAAAACAAGATAACGAGAAAAATTTTAAGGATATTCTGTAGCGACTCACACACACTTCTCGGTTGTTATGTTTGGTTTTAGAGCACAATATATTGTATTCGCGTCTTGTTGTTGCCTATATTCTAAAATGTGTTGCGTTCTTTCAACATAAAATTTACCACAAGTTTTATGGTGGTAAATTTTATGTGGGAAGAACGCAACAGATTTTAGATAATAGGCTACAGCAACACAAGAATGCAATAGATTGCGTTCTAAAACAAAACAAAACACCAGAAAAGTTTGAGTCAGATGTTGCAAAAAATCTTTATAATTTTCCTAATCATAGTATTTTATTTGATAAGACAAACATAGTAGTTTCGTCTGTAGGGCTTATACAAAGCTTCAGAAAAATTATAGAAATAAAAAACATAATATATGGGGGCATTAATATCAATAGAGATGAAGGGGAATTTAGAATCAATTCGATTTATAATAGTTTAATTAAAAAGCAGGTAAAATTTTCAACCAGTGTTATTTTTGATAATAGTTCGGATACGAATGATGACCTTGCGGACAATGGTCAGACTGGGTTAAATGCTGGGAAAGGTAAACGAACGGCAGCTAAGCTTGCAAGCAAACGAATCTGTTCAATTTATAATTCAAACATTGGGTGACGAACCTGTAAGATCTATTTAGGGGTTATAGGCCGGGGGTTAGCTGACCTTTTTTGTTTTAGTTTAAGTATAAATATATTCTCATTTTTTGATAGATGTCAATTTATATTCTGTGAGAAGGTGTGTCAATATAAGCATTCGATTGTATACGGCAGTGAATGGAGTTTGTTTATTTAATATGTGTTTCTTTTACTATTTATTTATATTTTTTATTTTGTTTTGTTTAGTATGTTTTTTATGTTTATGCAAGAATTTTTTTTTTCCGTTGAGAAAGGCTCCCGGGTGTGGGGCCGAAATATTCGGAGTATTTGTGTTTAATTAAATGTGTTGTATTCACTGCTTTATAGAAATTAAAACCCGTTTTTCTTGTTTAATTTTTCGTAAATGGAAAAGCAGTGTGGTCTAAGAAATTATTTCCGTTTTGTTTCAGTAGAAATAGCTAATTATATGCAAGATAAAAAAGATATGTCCACCAAGATGTTTTTGGAATGGAGAAAGGGAGGTACTTAAGAGCAGAGTAATTAAATCAGGCCTCCTAGGCCTGAACCATTGGTGATGCTGGGTTTTTATTTCAACTCTAAAGACCCTTGGGTACTTTTTTTTTTAATTTCGGTGCGTTTTAATTTCAGTTTTAAATTTGGTGCAAAAACTACGGCAGATTCCGTTTGTCTGTGACTTTCAAATTTCTCTCATAAAATGTAATGACTTTTGGTGCCTTTATATGTCACTTTGAATCTATGCTTGTTACTTGACAAGTCCACAATCAAATCATTAGGATAACGTTTATTTTCGCAAGACGCTCTATATTGAGGTTGCTACAGTAAGTAATTTATAAAATTTGCTTCATAGATTCAAGTTTGGCTATAATACAAAACTCCTTGTGCTACTAGACTCCAAACGTTTACAAGATTACATTGAGAAAACCGGGATCATTTAGATTTCTCATGCACAGAATGTACAAGATCGGCTTTATTTTCTTTTTCCTATCAACTGGCGTTAATTGGGGAAAGGGGCAGGAAGAAAGCATATGCCCCCTAAAAACATAGCCCCCTTCCCCTAGATATTGAAGAATACCTTTTTTGGGGTACTTCACTTACCAATACCATACTTTTGGAGTGAAAAAGATGAAAACATGGTAAATTTGTCATCCATCCTAGATTTCAAAAAATAAATCCCCTCCATCGCCGTAATTCTCTGAAAATTTACGCCAATGGCGTATTGGGCATGATCCTTAAGTCTTTATTCTTCTGAAGTCTACACTCATAGGGAACAATCTGTCCACAGAGATGGCAGGGGACGTCGATTCATAATAATGAAGTAAATAGGGATTCCTTCAAAATTGAAAATACAAAAAAAATTAGGGCAGGGAGGACATTTTTTCAACCAAACTCAAACAACATGGTTTTTCAAATCTAGGAAAGGGGAGCAATCCCCTCCTCAATTGGTGGCTCTGAGAGGCGACTATCGATGTGCGGTTCTTTTATGGGTTCTTTCAATGAAAAAAACGTTCTACTAGCAATTCTTGCACCCAAGACAAGAGCATCATGTAAGATCATACGTAATTTTACGATGATCAACTGAAGGCAAAAATCGAAACCAACCTTCTCATAACCAAAGAAGAAGTTAATGAAAACCAGAATCTTCAGAGAAGAACTACAAATAAATTAAAATTGTACAATATACTGGCACACATCCGCCCAACCAGCCGTTATAACGACTACAAAGCTTGAAATGATCCTGACACCGAAATATATTCAGATACGTCAATATTTTGCATAATGTCTAGTAATTTAAGACAACACACGTATATCCATTAAATTATTCTCTTCTTTTTTTAACCCATAATCCGGTATGCACGGACATCAGAAAAATTCTAATGAACCTGCGTCTACTTTGCAGCTTCACTGAAGCATGGATTTACTTTTTTTAATTATTGTCTAATCTTTACTTTTTCTTTATGTTATGTCTTTGCTAGTGTTTTGCTTACTGTCTACTTTTTAGGTTTATTATTTTGCTGTCTACTATCCGGGTTTACTATTTGCCATAGTAGCTTATATTTTCCACATTTTACCTTTTTTTCGTTTTCTTCGTGATTATTGCGTTTTTTTTAGGAGGACACTCCCCCACAGCCCTCAGGGCAAGGGTTCTAATTTATGCCCTGGGGGCACATAAGGTGTTAATCGAAAGTGTTGCTGTGTCCAAAAGAGCTCTTTCGATTGGAAACTAGAAGGTCTAGTGCCCTTTTTATAGTTGAAAGTGACTGAAAGGCTTGACATTTTTATAGTAAAGATCAATATGGGTATAATGTATAATTTTTGTTTTTGTTGTTGTTTAGACCAGGGCACTTTGCATCAAAGGGGCTGTCGTGGTAACTTCGAAAAGGGCTCATTCGATTGGAAATACAAAGGGCTCATGCTCTTTTTAATAGTCGAAAGTGATTGGAGGGCAACAAATCCCCCGTCCACGTGTACTGTTTGGGTTTACTATCTTCACCGTATTATGTTTTAAACATTTAAATGTATGATAATTATACATGCATTTAGAAAAATGGTCAAAAGAAAAGCTCTGGATACAATCAACAATTTAATTATTGAATTGAAAATTATGGCGTAATGCTGTTGAATTAATAGTCATGGCAAAAACTTGAACGGGTTCGAAAGAGTTGCATAAAACAGTTCTGAAATCCCAATTTTGACTCTTGACTTTTCAACTTTAAAATCCTATTGAACATCAATTACAATTATTAGTTCACTAGTTTCCACGTTACTTCTGTTTACACTTCACTAATTGCAATTATATACATCTATAGGCCTTTAGTTATTCGAATAACCAAAGTTACTCGAACTCGAATATCCTTATGTGCAGTTAATCAAGTAACTTAAGTGAGTTCAGAACACTGACCTTGTTCTCCGTTCTGTCGCAGATAAATCTGGTCGATTTAAGTACCAAGTATTTTGCTACAGATCGCATGAAGTTGAAATGGTTTTGGAACAAAATTAAAAAAAATTCGAATCAAACAAAACCGAAGCTATGAAAAAAGTTGGAAAGGGAGTTAAAGGCGCTTTTGAGGAACTCGCTCTCAGCCCGCTTGTTTATAAAAATTCGGCTACAAGTTCAGATACTTCGGGGCTTATTGAGCGAACTCTTTAAAAATGTAGCAATAACAAAAGAAAATATGAAACAGGCTATTGCGCAGAAAGTTAACGAAGCCCTTAAAAATTCACCCCTCGACCACACCATTCGCTGCTGAAATTCAAAAGATAATTGGCGTAGTTCACGATGCGATAATATTGGAATTTATTCCGAGATTTGACAGGATTGAAAAAGACCTGAAAATATGTCAAAATCAACTGGAATTACTTGAAAATCAAGTTGCTAGAGTTGTAGCCAAGCTTGATGATGCTGACCAAGAGTTGAGACTGGTTACACTACTGTTCAATGGTGTCAAGCAACCAATGGTTGCTGTTCAATGGTGTATTATACGCAATAAGATGGCGTTCTCAGGTCTTGCTGATAGCGATGTTATATCTGTGCATAGGTTTCGGCTGAACTCTGATGATAGCCGCTCTGATAAAATTGCTCCAGTTTTAGTAAAGTTTAAAGACCGCAACACAGCTGTGAAAGTTTTTGCTTAAAAAAAAAAACCTTGTGGCTGAGAACCTAACAAAGAAAAAAAGAGAATTGTTGAATGCTGCAAGGGAAAAATACGGCAATAAGTTCCTGTGGTCAAACCAAGGTCGGATCTATGTCCGTCTGGAGAATGCAACTTCTGCTCGTAGACTTTCGTTTCTGAATGACATATTCGATCGTGATTGAGTGTCCTTTTTTTTTTTTTTTTTATTTATTTTAATTTTGAGTCTTTCTATGTGTTTATTTATTCTAATTATTATTATTCAATTATTCCAATTTCCTTTTTTCCAGTTTATGTATGGTTTTATCCCTAAGGAAGAAAACAAGATCGTGGCTTTTTATTTTACTTTCTTATTATGGTTAGTCTACTCCCAATACCTCGGTTAGAGTTGCTTGAAAAAAATTCGCTCTCCGTTGATGATGTTTTATCACATCAGATAGGTCTATATTTTCAAAATCCAGTTGATGAATGCCTAAAGCCACTCCGTCCTAGCCGCTACGTTCGTTTTGAAGAGTTTGGTCAAATTAAAAAAGAGATGAATAGTTTGTGTGTTGCTCAATGGAATTACCACATAACGTCGGCTTTTGAAGAAAATTTTCAGTTTTTAAGTAATATTGATAGTGTGATTGATGTTTTTTGGAATTTGTGAATCATTCTTGAGTATGAATAGTCTTCTCTCTTCCTACTCTTTTCCAGGTTACCAACTGATATCAAAGTCGCGGCAGTCAATGGGGCGCGGGGGACTTGCATTTTTAGTGAAAGGGGATTGAATTTTAAGGAAAGGGAGGTCCTTTATTTATGGAATGAAGGTAAGATAGAATATTTTTCTATTGAGATTGAAATAGATAATGGTAAAAAATTAATTGTTTGCCTGGTTTATAGACCCCCTGGTGCTCATCCGGAGGAATTTTTTCAAGAAATTGATCAGTATTTTAGTAGGGCCCAGTCTAGTCGATTAGAGTGTGTTATTTTGGGTGATTTTAACTTTGATTTATTGAATTTAAATAGTTTTAATTTAGAATTTTTACATCTTGCGTTATCTTATGATTTGTACCCAGTGAATATGATTCTTTCCCGTATCACTGATCAGTTAGCATCATTAATCGATAACATATTTGTTTCTTCGAATCTATTGAGACAAGCATTCTGTGATGTTCTCTTTCAACCTGCTTCTGCCCACCTCCCGATTGTTTGTATGATAAATAGCAATAAAACTTCAGCTAAAAACCTAAGTAAGAGAGTTTATAGAGATATGAGAGATAATAACATGATAAATCGGAAAGAGAAAGTTAGTACTATAGCATGGGATGAAGTTATCAAAGAGGAAAATGCAACCACAGTGTTAGACAGGTTTATGAATATTCTCTTATCGGTATTTGAGGTGTCTTGTCTTCTCAGGAAAATGAGGAAAAAGAAAATGAGCCAAGAAAGCCATGGGTGACCACATTATTGCTTGAAATGATGGGAATACAAAACCAGCTTTTAAAAGAACATTTACAAAGCTCGAAGAATGTGAACTTGTTAGAAAAATTCAATCGATTGAGACACAAAATTAACCTTAAGTGTTATAGTGAGAAAAAAATACATAATGCTTCTGAGTTTGACGGTACAAGTGGTGATGCAAAAGGAACCTGGCAACTAATAGACGAGGTTTTGAAAGGAAAGACTAATTATAATGATGGAGTAAAGAGTCTGTTGGTGAATGGAAGTGAAATCACTGATAAACAGGAAATGGCAGATGAATTCGGAAAATATTTCACGAACATAGGCGCAAGTATTAAGGAAGAAGTAGCTATAAAGTCTGTAAGACATCTGACGCAGTCCTTTATCGATAATCGAGGCGAAGGACGCATTTTTTCGTTCGAGAAGTGCACAGCAAAGGAGATTGAGAGCACAGTGAAAGGACTGAAGTCCAACTCGGCCGGAATAGATGGACTTAATCTTAGAGCTGTAAATGCTATCCTAGTTTATATATTACCTTGTCTACTTGATTTGATAAATCTATCACTCCAGACCGGTGAATTCCCTAGTGGTCTTAAACTGGCAAAGGTAATACCATTGAATAAAGGAGGCAACAAACAAAAACTATCAAATTGGCGAGCGATTTCGTTATTACCTATTTTTTCTAAAATCTATGAAAAGGTAATTCACAGGAGACTTTATGAATATTTGGATAAACTAGGAATATTGTGTGACAGCCAATTCGGAGTCTCCGGTCAACATTCTAAAAGCAATATCGTTCACCATCTTCGGAATAAAATCAATTGAGCTCTAGAAAAAGTTTCTCTTCTTTCAACGATCTTTGTTTACTTTGAAATATCCTTCAACACTTCGGATTTCGAGTTGTTGAAGTGTTGCCTGTCTAATCTGGGGATAAAAGATCTTAGCTTGAATTGGTTTAAACCATATTTGTATGGAAGATCAACTAAAGTAATGTTAGGTGACATCGTTAGTGGAGTCTATTCTGTAAAATGTGGAGTTCCACAGGGCTCATTCCTGGGACTGTCACTCTTTCTCGCATGCGTCAATACATTGAGGCTCTACTTTCCTGAAGCAACTATTGCGGCATTTGCAAATAATCCTGTTTCGACAATTTTTGTACGGTCAGTGTAAGAACTAATAGATATACCAAACCAAATCCTGGAAAATTTTTTGGTTGTTATCTCTCTGAGTCACTTTGCATTAAATACTTCTAAGACAAATTATATGATTTTTATTAGGAAAGGAAAAACTGTAAATAGTACTTCTATAACATTTGAAAATTTGTCACTTTCACAGGTTTTTGAACATAAATATTTAGGATTTTATGTTGATAATAATTCTAGTTGGAAGAAACACATAAATATGATTTCTTCTAAACTTGCACGAGGTCTTGGAGTGATGCGGCGTCTGAAACACGTGTTACCCTTAAGTGTTTTAAGAAATATATATCATACTGTATTTTATCATTTTATTGTTTATGGTTGCTGTATTTATGCATTTAATTTTTCTTCAAATATTAAAAGACTGCAGATTCTTCAGAATAAGGCACTTCGAGTACTGGGTGAGTTTGTTCAGTATGAGCACACGCGTGAATGTTTTATCAGTTTTAGAATTTTTATAATGTTCATCAGATCAGGGACTATCAGGCGGGAGTGTTTACTTACCAAGTGCTTAATAGATTATCTCCAGAACATTTTAGAGATGTTTTTAAGTTTAATTCTGATTATCATCATCATAGGACTAGAGGTCGTGGAAGCTTAGTCTCAGAAGTAAGAAGTACGAGTCGATCTAGTTTTGCAATTAGAAATTATGCTGTTAATTTGTGGAATGGTGTCCCGGAAAGCATTAGGAAGGCAGAAAACCAGTTTCAGTTTAAAATTAGATTTAAAAAGTTTTTGTTGGGTGGGAATTAAATATTTCTGATTGTTGTTTTTTTTTTTTTATTCGGGAGTTAATTTATATTGAATGGTATGAAAAGAATAGGAAGAGTGAATGAGTTTGGTTTATGATAAAAGATTGTGTGACGCTGCTCAGGCCACAATAGTGGCTTAATAAAACGCCATACGTTCTTACCATTTCTATGTTTGTTGTTAATGTTATTCAAAAAATGTGGTAAGTACCAGTTATGTAAGATGTAATTATTAGTTGAAAATAAAAGTCATCTCATCTCATCTCTTTAAAACTTCATTTTAAGTTAATACGAATATCTAAATATTTTTTAATCTGGAAATTCGTACTAAAAGGGAAAAAGTCAGATGATAATAGTTTGAGTTCAAAATAGCTTATAAAACCAGGCCTTCTAACAATGATGCGTGTTATAGGTTTCATTAAAATTTGTCGATCATGAAGGGTTAAAAAACTCTAAGCTTTTAGTATTCTTTGCCTTTTTTATGCTTCCCTTTTTATGCTCTGGTTTTTAGTAACTACTGGTCGACTTACTGCTTCAGCCATTGTTTATTATATTTTCTATATTATTAATCTTTTTTAAACATCTTTTTTTGCCTCATCAATTTAAATTCTTATGAGAGTGTTTGAGTAAAGGTCACTGGAATAAAAATCAACAAAAGAATTTTCCGACTCATTGGCACATTTTTATAAAGAAAAAAATCTTGCAAGAAGCGCATGAGGACCTCTTCGGGAATAATCCACGTTAAGCCTGACATACTTAAACTTAGGTCTTCTCACGCAGGCTGACAGATAAGACACCAACGGTGCCTTCTATGACGACCTTTTTAGCGCTTTGAACCAAAGATCTTTACAGTACAACCTTGAAAGTATAGAATTCTTCTGATATAACGTTCAAGTGTCACTCCCTGACGTCAATGTCTTCTTATTCCAGGATGGACCAACACGAAACATAATAGGGTAAGTTGCTTCACCCTCCATAATAACATCGTCTATTTTTAAGTTTATCAGTCACAAGTGACTGTTTCGTGTCTTCCAGATAAAGGTATTTGCACTCCTGTCTTTCCAGTAAAATGATTAACATCTGTACATCAGCAAGGAGAGTGCTGCTGTTGAAGATCTCGAGTTTTATTTTTTAGGCACTACGCTGCGCCTCTGAATACGTTCCTTAACCAGGGTTCCAAACTCTAGTGACTTGTCACTATTTCTAGTGATTTTTTATGCTGCCAAAAAACAAAAATCACTAGATAAGCACACAAATCACTAGATTATTGAAGAAAATCACTAAATCAACCAAAAAATCACTAAAATCTAGCGATTTGTTTTTCACCGGCTGGCAACCCTGTCCTTAATTTGTCAAAGGTGTTTCCAGTGCAAGCAATGCGTGTGGTAATTTTAGACACAGGGTTTCCATTAAATTTACTAATAGCGTCCATGTATTTGAAGTTTCCAACCACCTCCTCCCAACCTCCCAATTTGAATTTTCCCAACCTCCTATCAATTCCAACTCGCCTCTTAAGGCGAATCAACTTTAGGAGGGTCTTAACAAGGTTACGGAAGACTTTTTTTTGTTCTTCACGCTAGTTGAAAGTCCGGCTGGTCCGGCTGCGTTTGAGATTTAGGCCACACCTCTCTGCAATTCCCTCTAAGATGAAAAATGATAAGTGTGTAAAGTCATCAGCAGAATCCCCGTCAAAGAGAGGAAGGCTCTAGTTCAGTCCAATTCCAATTTTATTTGGAGGGAAGGGGGGAGGCTCATTTTATATATTCAAACTCTGCGCAAGGTTACCTCAGGGTATGCCTTTTTTAATCACCTTTTACTTTTGTAGCTTGGAGATTACTTAAGAAAGCACTATTCGTGCCTTCTTTTTAGAAAAAAAATATTCTTCTGCCCATTTTGGTGAATTTTGACAATACATGCCCTCATGTTGCAAAACTGACATTGCAGGAGCAGAAGTAATTTGGTTCAGAGATGCTGCTCAGTCATAATCACTAGTTGACGAAATGTTCTTTAAGTATTTTCATGATTTCTTCCAATAGAAATGATTAATCAAAATGACAACTTAAAAAAATTAATGAAATTATCACCACTGACGCTCTTACCTATTGCAAAGGGAGGGGAGATTCTTCCTAGAAAAACTCCTCTGAACATCTCCATTCCAAGGAAATTACATACCAATGATGACACTCGAATCCCCTATTATTGGGAAAACAAATGTGCTTCTGTTCAAAATCAAACAGTTTCTATTTGATAAACAAAGATGCGATTGAACTGATTTATTGTATTTCCAGGGCATATTTCAAAATTATATTTAACTTATGCACCAGCCTTATATAAACCATTGTTGACTAACAGTTGACTAACAAAGCTACAATTGAACTGAATTATTGTATTTCCAGGGCATATTTCAAAATTATATTTTACTTATGCACCAGCCTTATATAAACCATTGTTGACTAACAGTTGAGTAACAAAGCTATGATTGAACTGAATTATTGTATTTCCAGGGCATATTTCAAAATTATATTTAACTTATGCACCAGCCTTATATAAACCATTGTTGACTAACAGTTGACTAACAAAGATACAATTGAACTGAATTATTGTATTTCCAGGGCATATTTCAAAATTATATTTTACTTATGCACCAGCCTTATATAAACCATTGTTGACTAACAGTTGAGTAACAAAGCTACGATTGAACTGAATTATTGTATTTCTAGGGCATATTTCAAAATTATATTTTACTTATGCACCAGCCTTATATAAACCATTGTTGACTAACAGTTGACTAACAAAGATAGGATTGAACTGAATTATTGTATTTCCAGGGCATATTTCAAAATTACATTTTACTTATGCAACAGCCTTATATAAACCATTGTTGACTGACAAAGCTACGATTGAACTGAATTATTGTATTTCCAGGGCATATTTCAAAATTATATTTTACTTATGCACCAGCCTTATATAAACCATTGTTGACTAACAAAGATTCGATTGAACTGAATTATTGTATTTCCAGGGCATATTTCAAAATTATATATTTTACTTATGCACCAGCCTTATATAAACCATGACAAAAACGTGTGATTACGTGGTCAAGCATACCTTTAAATGCAACTCCTAAGAATTCATAATGCTTCTCAAAGGCAAGTGTATTCTCCTCACAGTCCAAAATCACACGGATTCGGTCTCCAATCTAAGAATAAAAGAAACAGAAGATAAATAAACTAATGTTTATGATCTAAAACAAACCCAACTACTTTTCTTTTTGTTATACATTAGTCAAAAGAAAAGGATAATAACTCTTAGAAGGACAGAAATGAAAGAATAGAGAATTCAGCTTACTATCAAACAGCTTGACTTGACTTACTTGACTTAAAGCTCTTGCTCGGCAGCGTCGCCAGCGTAGAGGGAACCAGACGTCAGCGCCGTTAGTCATCTCCAGAGTGGCCTGTTTTGGGCGAGGGTAGGAGCTTCACTAGGGTCAATGCCCTATGCTGTGACTCGATCGCGGATGATATCCACCCATCTCATACGTGATCTACCTCTCGGCCGTTTCCAGGCGCTTGCTGTTGGATCGAAGTCGAATATAAGGCGGACAGGTGTTTCAGTGGGTAGGTGAAGTAAATGACCGTACCAACACAGCGAGCGGGACTCAAGCTGTTCGGACAGGGGTGGTAATTTAAAGGACTGGAGGATATCCATGTTGCGTACCCAGTCGAACCACCTATTGGGCTGCCCTATTCTACTCTACTCTGGTATAAAATGGTTTGATTATACTGAGGCATATTCTGCTAAGCAAAAAGCTTCTCAATAGAAATGATCTACAACAAAGACAAAACTGTGGTTTTTATTACAATGTGCAAGTAAGACTTTAAGAAGACATCAAAACTGAAGTTTTTAGAAGTTGGAGCCATAGCCAGGTCTGTTCACGCCTGAAAAGCGCAATTTTACATGATTTTTCATTTAGTTGTTTCAAAATTATGAAGCTTTTAGGACACTACCACCATTCTCGTCAGTGTTGCCATGTTGACCCGTGAAAATAAATAAGCAAAACTAACAACTAAAATTTGACAGCGCTTTTCTTCCATAAAAACTCAAACATTAACAATTTGTTGATTCCCAAAGACAAATACATCTTCAAAGGAGAGGTGTGCTTTTTTAAGCTGTTTGGTGCCATTTGTTCTGAGCTTATCTTTGCTAGTTTTTCATAAACGTTTCTGTTCTGGAGCTAGGTGAAAAGAGTGTTTCAAGTAAGGCAGACAGATTAATGGCAAGTTTACCGCGCCAAGCTGAGGAGGGCAGAATGATCATCAATCATGAAAAATCACTCGTATCAACTTTTTCTTCTCTGAGAGACAGTTTCATCCCTTGCTTTACAAAATATTTCAGGCATCATGGACATCAAACTCTTGGGAATATATCTCACAAATGACCTTAAGTGGGAAAAAACAGACACAGGAGATGACCAAACGGGCAAACCTGGGTATCCTTTCTTTAACACTCCTTGCTCGTCATGGCGTCCCAATCCCCACCTATTACGTATTTTTTTTACTTTTGTCAGACCGCTGATAGAATATGCTTGTCCCGTTTGGCATTACGACCTGACTTCGGACCAGAAGAAACGCCTGGAAAGGATCCAAGACCGAGGTCTTCTGGTAGTGTCTAAATCTCCCAATGTCCCTTATTGCTCCCTTTTAAAACAAATTTCACTTACAACTCTTTCAACACGCCGTGATGAATTGGTTTTGAATTTGTTATCGGTATTTTGGAAAATCCACGGCTTCGTGAAATCCTCCCCCCCCCCCTGAGCATCTCCCTTCGCGCAAAAGGAACCCGCGACATGTAGCTCAACCGGCACCAAAAATTCACCCGATACCAGCATGGCATATGCGGTCTGCTATTTACTATCACACATGTATCTAGTAGAATATCCAGGACCATCAACTAAAATCAGCCAAGCTCCCCCCCCCCCCCTTCAAGCTTCCGCAGTGTTTTTTTTTCAGAAGAAAAATCAAAACATGTTGGTTTTTTTTTATAAATTCTCCATTTTCAAATTGAATTATACAATTTTATAGCAATATATACATATTATATTTCGTTTTAACCACTAACTACTACTAGTAACATCTCATCGCTGTTGTTTGCCACTGGAATCCGATACAGATGCATTCTTCATTCTACTTTTTCTTCTCTACTTCACTCTATTCAGAGCTCTACTTTTTGGTCGTTCCCGTGAAGTTCCAGCTCTCTTTTAATTTCTTCTTGTAACCATCTTCTCATGTCTAGTTTATTAACTAGATTCACATGGGCCACAGAATGTGCTCAATTGATTTCTAAGTAAGAAGGGTCTATAAAAACGACTCACCACGTCTCTCAAATTTATTGGTCAAAAGATATTTTGAAATTGAAAAAATACATAAGAAAATGCTGACCCCCACCCCTCTCAACTATCAAAAGGATACCCCAGGAAAGCAGCAGAAAAAAAGTTTCGTCTTGTGTTTCCAATCTTCTTTCTTACAAAACAAATCCTCAGCCCAACTTTCCCCTTCCCAAGGGTTAAACACGCGCGCACCTCTGGTACCTATGGTCTTAGAAGAAAAGAGTAATTACTTTACGCTTAATGTAATACTTTTACAATATCCATATATATTCTTGAATACATCTACCCCAACTATATTTATCAAACTATTTATTTTCTCTTCATTAAGACAGATTTTAAGCTGAAATCTAAAGAAAACATTTTTGGTTGCAAATGGAGTAAAACATGGCTAAAATATGCCAGTAAAATAATCTTTTGAATATCCTTGACCAAGTTCACTAAACTGTCTAATATAGAAGTTTCTAAATGATCAGGAAGTTACATGTCATTATTTTTTAAACAAAAATCCTGGGTATAGCCTTGACGGAAATATATGCATTGCTTCAAATATTTTCCTGGAATAAAGTTTCTACAAACCTTAAGCTTAATTTGCCATTTATAATATACATACCTGATATTTGGGAGGATTGTTGAACTGGGGATAATTTCCCTGCACCTCACCACTATGAAATAAGTCATTGTCAACTAAATTCCACCCCCAGCTTTCGTCATCAGATCCTAATAAAGCAAGATATCCATTTTGGTGCAAAGAAGCATCTTTGGTTGCTACTCCAACAACTGCAACAGTTCCTAGAGGCCCTTCCCATGTTATTTCCCAAGAATGTCTTCCAGCTTTAAAACCTAACTTGCCCCTTGCACCATCTGTACTTTGAGCAATTGGATTTCTATGAAGAGTAAAACCGTTCGATTTTATATAAACATGGGGAGAACAGTCATTTGGATTCCATGCATATTTAAAGGCCTTTAATCTGGACTTATGTGAGGCCAATGAACTTAATAACTTAGATCCTAATGCTTCCCTTGGAAGAGTTTTCAAACTGTGGTTCCGCCAAACTTCCGAATTTCCTTTCTCTAATATATAAAACCATCTTGTGCAGACTTGCATGCAATTGAAAACATCATCAAGTGATAAGTAAGCAAATATCACATCATAAATATCTTCTGGTAGATTTAGTATTGACGTGAAGTTTTTAATCAACATTCTTTTTCACATAAATACTTGTTTAGACAAGGATTTACTTTCACTTATAAGAAATTCTCATGGTACAAAAGCCACTCTTTTCTTATTCATCAAGTCTTGCAGCTAATAACTGTTCCTGCAAAACACAAAGTATTAGATCAATAGTTTTGATAGATACAAATTTTGGATAAAAATTTTACTTTAAGCTTCAGCAGCCCAAAATGAATGATGAATACCAAAAATAAAGAAAGAGGTCTGGGCAAACTGCTTACCTATTCACAGGACAAAAAGTTTAATATAAAAAAGCGCAAGCCTTGATATACATGTACTTATCCAATGCATGGTGAGATAAACAAAGATGTCCAATTTTCTAAGAATATGTCAAGAACTATAATCTGTAAGTTGAAATTTTTACTGGATATGGATAAGCTACTTCCAGCCATCTTGAATTAAAAATTCTCATCCAGTTCTGCAAATCCTCACTCACTTATAAATAAGGATAGAAATAGGAGCATATGTCAACAAAGCCTTAATTCTGGAAAAAAACATTCACCTGCTTCTTTCTATGCTTGAGTTTCACACACAGCTTATTTTATTTAACTGTCTAGATATTTTTGTCTACTACTGCTTGAGACCCACAGCAGCAATTAGCTGCCAAAGGCCAACCTTCTGTACTTAAACCACCATTTTTGCACTGGCTAACATTAGATCAAATCTACAAAAACGACCTAGCCTATATGATCTCATGCACTAGCAAAATTTATGTCTCAACACTTACGAAATAAAGTATAACACAAATGTGAAAAAAGTTAACCTAAAATTAGGAAAAAAACTTAGGAGGGAATGTTGAGATGATGCTGAATTACATCAAAACACACTTTGGACATGTAGGTTGTCAAAAAGGCATATCAACAATATCCCAGGAACAGCTTAGGATATTAAGTTGAAACTTTCGGGACTTGTTAAGGGGGATGTTGAACTAACCAAAAGGAGCCGGAGACATACTTCTACTGCTACTACTACAATCTCGACTACTAATCAGGCTAAGGGTATTAAGGAGACACTCTCAGGGAATCTTGAGGGGGTGGGAAACTAAATCAAAACACACTATATGCATACAGGTTGTTAAAAAAGCAAATCAGCAGTATCTCAGGTACAATTTAGGGCATCAACATGGAACTTTTGGGAAATGTTGGGAGAGATGTTGAACAAACCAAAAAGCACTATGTGCATACTACTGTTATTACCCCTTTTAACACTACTACTAATACTGCTACTACTTCCAAGGCTAATGATATTAAGGCAAAACTTGAATGAAATGTTGAGGGGGACCTTAGGAAATGTATATTAAGGAAATGTTGGGGGAGATGCTGAATTAACTAAAAGCCAGTATGTGCCTGCTACACAACCGCTACCGCTACTACTACAACTACTAAGGTTATAAGGCTGATACTTTCAGGGAGTTTTAAGGGGGATTCTGATCCAAATCTAAACATACTTTGTGCATTCAGGTTGTTAAAAAGGTGCATCAGTAATATCTAAGGAGTGGCTTAGTGCAGTAAAATAAAAATTTTGGAACATGCAGAGGGGGATATTGATCCAACGAAATGGCACTTTGTGTTTATTACTACTGCTACCCCTACTACTGCTTCTATTACTACTTCCATGGCTAAGAGTACTAATATGAAAGTTACAGGGAGTGTTATGGGGAGCTTTGAACTAAATCAAAACTCAGTATGTGCATTCAAGTTGTTAAAAAGGTGTAGGCCTATCAGCTATATCTCAGGAATGGATAAAATCATTAAGTTAAAACTTTTAGGGCATGTTGAGGGAATGCTGAACTAATCAAAATGTATGCCCATGCAAGTACTACCAACCACTACTACTACTCTTACTACTAGTACAGCTACTACTATTTCTAAGATTAAGATTATTTAAGTAAGACTATTAAGAAGCTTGAAGTGGGTACTGAACTAAATTAAAACAAACTATGTGCATGTGGGCTTTCAAAAGGATGTCTGATCAATATGTCAAAAGTACTTTGACCTTTAAAATGAAATTTCCAGATCACATTGAAGGATGATAAACTATACAAACAGCACTACATACATACTACTGCTGCTATTATTACTAATGCTACAACAACTACTAAGGGTGGTGAGGTGGTTTTGAAAAATCTTCTCATGGTGCCCTATCTTCTATTAATCTTAGTCCACACTCTAGATGGTGGGAGGTGTCATGTAAATACTCTGCTCCAAACCTGTCATAGGTTCAACCTATGCTGGGGCACCATCTCCTATGCTGAGGATAGATTAAAGGTGTTTAAGCTCCATTCCCCATCCAAGGAATGCACTGGCCTTTAGATCTCTTGGCCTGTGTTGGGCTAACCACCTGACAAGGTGTCTTTTACATGGTTACAATTCATCAAAATAAGCCTCAGAACAAACTGACCTCTTGATGAAGACCTTTGGCACGCCCAGGGACAATCCATTCAGACTGATTTATAGTAGCCCAAAGCAACCTACGAGTTTCAGAACCTAATTTGACAAGTTCTTATATTTGGTTAACTCTGTGAAGCCCTTTATTATCTGCTTTATGGGGACCGATCTCAACAACGAGATAGAGAGCAGTAAGATTGCCATACTGGGTTACATGCTCTTCAAACAAGACCAAGTACGCACTGATGGTACACAACATGGAGGAGGAGGTGTTTTCGTTTATAGCAGAACTGTATACAATACTCGTATCTGAATCTCCCAAACTAAACAAGCAAAGGAACTCTGTGGGTTATGGTGACCCTTCAGGAATAGGCTATAATCACTGGGACTATAAACAACCCTCCAATCTGCCAGGTCTTCTTCTTCTTCTTCTATTTAACAGCAGGCGGGCTTTTCAGTATAACTATTTAGCCCTTTTCCTTTTGCTTCACTCTGTGGGCTACAGAGCTACTGGCTTGATTGCCTCATATTTATTAGATATATTCAGATATCTTTCAGCAGATCTTTCGACTCTAGGAGTTCAAATATAAGATGATAGATGTCGATTTCTATACTCTGTTTGCAGGTGCAGTTGGCTAGGCTCTTGGCTGATAGTGGGATTTTGTGGTGTTTGAAGTATTTTAACAGTTTACAAAGCAAGGTATGTTGTGCAGACGTCAGCATATTACATTCAAATAGGCAATAGTCAATTGTTTCATTATTCATATTACAATGCCTGCAAAGAGGGGACAGGGGACTTGAACCACTTGAATTAGAAAGCTTATATGAGAATGCAAGGAAATTTAAGCCATTTGTTCCAGAACGAATTCTATGATAAATTTTAGAAAGATACTTATTGGGAAAGGGGAAAGGATAGGATTAATCTTATTAAAATTAATATCTGATAGCCTCCATCGGTAAATATCTCTAATTGGGATTGGTCTCCCACTTGGCTGGTCAATATTTATAGCATTTTTTGCTATTTCATCAACCTGATGATTACCACTTATGCCAGAGTGGCTAGGAATGTACTGAAAGTAAGTTTTTATGCCACTTGAAGCAAGATTATCAATAATACTGAGACAATGATAAGTGTCAATGTCCAACTTATATTGAGGAGCTGAGGCCAGCAACTCAAGGCTTGATAAAGAGTCGGAATAGATGATAATATTATTCGAATTTTCAATCAAAGGTTGGTTTTGCTTAAGGTGTTCTAATGCCATGATTATGGCATTTAACTCAGCAGACATTATAGATAAATTATTAAATAATCTCTCTCCCATTGCAATGTTCAGGTGAGGAAGGAAAACACCACTTGCAACTTTCTCATCCATTTTTGACCCATCAACAAATATTTGGAAGTTATTTTTATAGGTAATTGTATTAAGTTCTGCAAATTTTTTCAGGACAAAAGCAATGGGGGTTAAATATTTATTCCATTTTGAAAATTCAGTATTTATTATGGGAAATGACCAATTCCATGGAGGGGATTAGGGGAAAGTAGGTGCAATAGACTTTGCTGGTACAGGGAACTTCTTTTGAATATTGGCATACTCATCTGCAATACCTCTATGCATGGCTGGATTTCTTAACCAATTATGTAATGTGTGTGAGCTATTTGATTCAATTTTTGTAAGATGTTTTATCAAGAGAAAGCTAGGTCTCTCCCTTATTGTTGTTAATCCACTCTCCATAAGCAGTAACTTGGTGCTTGTGGGTTTCCTAAGACCAAATATGAGACGTATTATATCATTTTGTGTTGTTTCAATTTTTTGCATCTGGGTCTTTGCACATGCACCATAGACAATGAGCCCATAGTCAATATGGGGTCTTATATGTGATTTATAAAACTGGAGTAAGGTTTTCTCCTTACAACCCCAGGGTGTGGAAAGAAGTCTTTTTAGTATATTTGCTTTTCTATAACATTTTTTTATTGTGTTTGAAATGTGGAGGTGGAAATTAAGTTTTTGGTCAAGCATGAGACCTAGGTAATTAATATTATTATCTTCTGGAATAGTTGTTTTATTTAGATTTAGTTTTGCATTAACATGGTTTCGCTTCCGGTGAAATTGGATTATTTTTGACTTGGTGGGTGCAATGGGTAAATCTGAATGTTGAGAGAATTTTTCAAACTGGAAAAGTGACTTTTGCAGATTTGACTGTGCTATCTGAAAGGTGTTGCCAGATGACCATAGCACCAGATCATCAGCATATTGTAGATTCTTGTGGGGTAGGTTCATGTCCCAGAGATATAGGGCAAAAAGGAGGCAACTGAGGACTGCTCCCTGAGGTAGGCCTTTGGAAATTGTCTTTTGGGGTGAAGAGGCTGAACCAACACATACAATGAAACTTCGCACTTCTATGAAGGATTTAATAAAGGATACTAGCTTAGGAGGTACTCCAAGGTTTGCAAGTTTATTTAAAAGGATTTGGTGGTTCACATTGTCATAAGCTCCTTCAAAATCGAGGAAAGCTGCCACTAGGATATTATTTTTTGAGAAAGATTCATTTATTGCATTTGTTAGCAAAATGAAAGCATCTGTTGAGGAGTGGTATTTCCTGAATCCAGTTTGAGTGTGTGGGATCATGTTATTTTTCTCAACAAACCAGAGGAGTCTGTGATAAATCATTTTCTCCATTATTTTCCCCATCACAGGTGTAATCATTATGAGCCTATAAGACTAAGTGTTATCTTTTGGTTTATTTTTCTTTAGTATTGGTAGGATTGAAGAACATTTCAATATATTGGTGAACCTAGACGATGCCCAAGCGTGATTATAACAATTTAGCAGTTCTTGTTTGTATGAAGGTGTGAGATTCTTTATCCATGTAGGGTGTATATTGTCATAGCTACTGCTAGTTTTGGACCTAATATGATGTATTGCATTATTCAATTCCTGGATTGAAAATGGATTAGTTATGTACTCGGATCCTGGGCGGGGTTGGTAACTAGGGTTCATAGGAATTGTGGACAGTTTGCTTTGATTATTTTATGTTAGCTTATTAACAAAAAAAATTGCAAATAGGTTAGCCTTTTCATTATCATTGTCATAATGGGTATTATTATGTATAAGCTCATACAGGAGCGGGTTGGGAGAAGTCTTTTTCCCACATTTGTGGCTTATGACTTTATGTATAATTGGCTCATTTGTTTCTCTGGAGAGATTATTTGCAAAATTATTCCAGTATTTATATTTAGCATCTATTATAGTCCTTTTTAGATTAGATTCTGCCTGTAATTTTTTTAAATATGTAGTAGGTGTTGGTTTTTTTATGAATTCTGTCCTAGCTGCCTTTTTTATCCTCCATTTATTTAGGCACTCATTTGTCCACCATGCTTTAGGAATTTGTTTAGGGAATGTTTTCTTAGGTGTTGTCCTGGGGATAGCATGATTAGCTGTATTTATTAGTAAAGATGTCAACGCTTCAGCATGTGTGTCAACTGTTGTGTTGGAAATGCATGAACTTTGGGTGAAACTTGTAATTTCATCATTTAGCTTATTTTGGAAAATAGACCAATTTGCTTTAGTGTTGATATATTTGGATGTATGAGATAAAGTTTCAGCAGGTTCATTTAGGGAGCAAACTATAGCAAAGTGGTCTGTACATAGACTATCAATTTTATTTATGTAAATTTTGTTCAAAAAATTTAAAGACACAATTTGTAGGTCAATTGTGGAGAAACTGCCAGTTTTGGGGTTGAAATAAGTATTCAGGTTTGGAGGGGTAGCAACAACTAATTCATTATTATTTGAAGTCATATGCTCAATAAATTTACCAGCTTTATTTGCTGGTTTATTCCCCACAAAAGGCTGTGGGCATTGAAATCTCCACAAATAATGATATTTTTTAACATATTAGAATTATTTATATAATTAAAGAAATCCTTGGCATCTGTAGTTTGGCCATTAGGGTTATAAAAGCTTATTATGTAGGTTTTTAAATTATTCAGCCAAACACTTATACCAATTACATCAACATCATTTTCAAAATCTGGAAAATTGATGCCACAAAATTTTATATTATTATTAACTAATAAAGCTACACCACCTCCTTTTCTCTCTGAAGATCTATCCTTTCTTAGGATAGTATATCCCAGAGACTTAATTTGTTGATTTTGGGTTAAATGAGTTTCCTGGAGGCAAGCAATATTAATCGAATTATTATTCATAAATGATATTAGTTCATTTAGCTTATTTTCTGTGAGTGATCTTACATTCCATTGGAGTATTGATAAATGTTGGGTTGTTGATTTATTCTTCATACGACTGTGTATCAATGTTCAGCTTTGTTAACAGTAAAGCAAGATCTTTTTTTGCTTGAATGAGCATATCATCTGGGATGTAGATTTTTGCCAATTCTGCAATAATTTTTGTTTTCTGTAGTGGATGTATGTTCATGCCCTGAACTGCATTACAGTTTTGAATGAATAAGCATATATTTGGGGATTGCAGTTTTGGTAGTGCATCCTGTTTGTTGGTTAAGGGATTGATTCCTGGTAGTGTTTCTGGTTTGTTTCTTCTTGGGAGGGAGGGCCAGGCTGGCCTCATCTCACTGGACAAGGAGGCTTGTTGGCTTGGTGATTCCTTCTGATAGGGATTTGAGCTAGGGGCTTAGAAGATGGTGTTTTATATGGGGTGCTTGATGCATTGGGGGCATTTGACTTAGGGGTTTTGGTTGGTTTCATTGCAGGCTTTATTTGGTATTGTTGGGCAGTATTTGCTTTCATTGCTGCAAAGGGGTATGGGATGGCCTTCTCTGTTGATATTTGGAGTGTTAGAGCTCTTTTCTTGTATGCAGGGCATAATGATTTATTTGTAGATTCATGTGGGCCTTTGCAATTGATGCATGTAGGCTGGGTGTTGTTGCAAGTTGTCAGCTCTTTAGGATGGAAAGATTTACAATTACTACACTCTTGGAGAATTTCATTGCATTTGTTTGTTGTGTGTCCCAGTTTGAAACACTTCTGACACTGAATAGGCTTAGGTTTGTATTCCTTGTGTGGTTTGATTTGCCCAAATAGGAATAATTTTTCTGGGATATCAATTTTATCCTTCAGTGTGAAT
This sequence comes from Artemia sp. Qi Xiang Cuo, assembly GCF_049724085.1. Lineage (NCBI taxonomy): Eukaryota > Metazoa > Arthropoda > Branchiopoda > Anostraca > Artemiidae > Artemia > Artemia sp. Qi Xiang Cuo. The sequence continues at coordinate 53,938,356 of NC_142809.1, read as the reverse complement.
AAGAATGATCAACTAGTTTTTAGGCCATTAGAGTTGGGTTTTCCAAGTTGGGTAACATCCTCAACTGGGATTGTGTTTCCAGCCCTATCTGAAAGGCCTTCTTTTAACTCCTGAGTAGATATCTCTGGGGGAACATTGTAAACTACTATTTTTGTTGGTGATTGTTTAGGGTTCCAATTAGATGCAATAATTGGGATATTCAGAAGGGATTTAAGGTTAATTATTGTATCTGCTGACGTCTGATCTTCTACAGCTATTAGCAGAGATCCATCACGGTTAATGTTAAGAGAAAACATTGATTTTAGCAATTTAAAAATTGCAACTCATATTGTAGTGATAATTTTTATTTCAAAGGGGGTAGTGGGAGTAATTTTAAGGTAAATTCCTAAATTTTTGGAGGGGGGATCTTGGGCAGGGAGAGGGGAAATGCTTTTAATGGGGGAGATTTTTTTCCTTTTTTTAGAACTTCTAGAGAGGACCTCTTGAAACCCATTATCATCTATGGTTACATTAGCCCCTACACTTATCATTGTCCTATTGTCCGAATTGGAGCTATCATTAGAACTTTGAGATAGGGTGCTTGACCAGCCAGGATGGGAAACTTTCACTATGACACTTTCACTGAAAATTGATTTGGGATCTGGGGGGACTTTTTTTTTGGAGGACTTCTAATCATCGCCTATTGGAAAAAGCTTTAAACACAGAAATAAAACTAAATCAAAAAGGGAAAATAGAATATATCAAACCGTCTGCACTATACTATGGGGGAGGATAAACACCACAGTATAGCCCTGAGGATGTCTTGAACAGAATTGGTTTGGTACAACTGCTGATTAGAATTGATAATAATCACAAGAAAATATATTTCGATTTTCTTAAAAGGTTGCTGCTTTAGAAGTTGTAGATATTTTTTGGTCATTAGCTACCTTGAAACCTCCCTTCTTCTTCTTCCCTGAAACCTCCCGCGATTGCATTCAGGACAAATCTGCTGATTCTTCCATTATCATCCACGGAGATTTCAACGTCATTCATAGTGTATGGCTCTATAGCAAGAACACTGCTAAGAAAGGGCCAGACTTGTGTGATCTTTCTCTTTTGTATGGGCTTGATCAACTAGTTGAATTCCATACCTAACCATAATCCAAACAGATCATGTCTTCATCTCCTTACAGATCACCCAGATTCCTTCAAGGTTGACAATAATGTCTTCACAAGTGACTACGTTACCATCATTGCACATGGGAATCTTTGGATTCCTTTCCCCAAAAAGAATTAGCAACAAATCTTGCAATATAAAAGAGGAGATTGGGATGCCTAAATAAACTTAACTTGCTTCTCAGCAATGGAGATCCTTCCTCCTTGAAGGGCCAAGAAAGCTACCTAAAAGCCCCAACAGGCCATACTCAACAGTAATGCAGGATATATCCCATCAAACCAGATCCCAGTATTGAGTAATGACAAACCTTGGTTAAAAATTCACTGCAAAAAAGCTGCCCAAACAAAACAAAAGGCACACAAGCAATTACTCTCACAGAGGAAAAAGGACAGACTTGATTCCATTTAAACACAGTTTGCAAAGACAAAATTCGCACAATTTGGCAATCGTGGGTAAGTAAGTAAGTAGGTATGACAGCACTAGACCCTTAAGGTCCAAACCAAAGGTGCTGATCTCCGTTTTGTGGCCCTTCAGCCAGGAAGTGCAATGGGGGGCTGGGGGCCAGCCATAGTATAAAAGCAGTTTGTTTTAATTTTGATTAAGTTAGTAACTCTACTGATGATGATGACTGACTGTGTCATCGAAATATTTAGAGTCGTTCTTTTATTTTTTATTTTCATTGTATAATAAAAGGACCTATCCCTACTTGGAATTCTTATTGATTTCGTCATAGAAAAGGCAGTGTGGTCATGGAGAATAATAGTTACGTTGTATATATGGGGATGACAGACCAATTTCAGAATCAGCAACATTTCATTTGCTATTAGAAGATTAAAATGATAAATTTAGCACCTGTAAATTCATCATTATTTCATCTTTAATCAGAAGAATGTTCAACGCAATATTACAAGATTCAAGAGCAGTTAGTGAACTTTCTAAGTCAATGGACCGGTAACCTGCTTTGACCTACAGTTTCGAAGTAACTTATACCACCTTTACTCAACGCTGTATACAAATAAAAATTCAAGAACAGTTAGTGAACTTTTTAAGTCAATGGACTGGTAACTTGCTTTGACCCAGAAGTGATTATTTTGTTTAGTATAAAAGCAGTTTGTTTTAATTTTGATAAGTTAGTAACTCTACTGATGATGACCGACTGTGTCATCGAAATATTTAGTCTTTCTTTTATATTTTCGTTTCACTGTCTAATAAAAGGACCTATCCCTATTTGGAATTCTTATTGATTTCCTCAATCTTGTCACTTTACAAGTCTTGCATCAGACCCATCACCATGTACAGATACCTACAATATGATGGGGCTCTAAAAATGTTTCAGCACCACTCCAAAAGATCAAGAATAAAGCTAATAGGGTAGGTTCAGTAGTTTCCATGACTCTCTCAAGTTTGTTAGTAAGTGGTAAGATGTAGCACTGATGGTTGTTTTCAACAAGTATACAGATTTACCTCATTCTCCAGAGCTTTCTTGTGTTCTGCCCCAAAACTTCCAAACAACAAGACAGACACAAAGGCACACAGCTCAGTCAAATTATCTTGAGGATGGCAAGCTAAAAACAGAGTATTTAAAAAAACAGCTTCATTCAATGTTGTTCTTCTATCTGGAATTAACTTCCTGGAGAAAATATCCCTAAAAGTTCCTCTGCTGACTCTTTCAAAAGAGCATTTAACAGTCATCTAAAACCTCAATAAAAGACTTGCATCAAATTAAATATTTAATTATGCCTGGTGCCACAAATTTAAAAATAAAAAAAAGGCAAAACTAAGGCAAAGGGTCAAACTTTCATGCACATGAAGGGTGTCAATGGAGCATATCAGCAATATACCAGAAATAGCTTACAGCTTTAAGTTGAAACTTACAGGTGATGCTGAACTAACCAAAACACACCACATGCATGCTCAAACTATTACTGCTGGTATTACTAGTACTACTTCTACTACTAGTAGCCTACTGTTACTACTACTGTGACTACTTAAGACTGTAACTACTTAAGACTGTAACTACTTCCAACTGCAACTAGCTGCAACACTAGCAACTTATAACAACCACTAAATTGCAACTATGACTGTGACTACTTTTTTATTGCAACTGTTACTACTTGTGACTTCAAGTACTTGTAACAGCTATTGAAACTACAACAAATAGGAACTACAACTACTTGTGATTGTAAGTGTAATTACTTTGGAATGATTGTGACTACTCACAACTGCAACTACAACTAAAACAATTGAAACTGCAATTTCAGTTGCTATTTCTACAACTATGGGTACTTCTGCTAATATATGCATTCAAATTTACAAAGTGACACCTCAAATGACACCTAGTTGCAATTTATGGTAATTTTTAAGGTAGTGCAATATCTCTTTAACAGAATAAGATGCTAAGTTAAATCATTCAGCAAAACTGAAGGGACATGCAAAACTATATCAAAGAGACCATGTGAATCCAAAATGTCAGAAGCAGGTCTGTACAATATCCCAGGAACAGCTAAGGATATTCCTTTTGGAACTGTAAAGGCATGTGATATTTAAATGAAAATAAAATATGTGCAACCAAGGTTTTCAAAGAAAACCTTATTTTGTTTATTATGTTGAAACTTCTAAAGTATGCTGAACTAAATCAAAACAAACTGTATGTCTCCTGATTGTCAAAAGGGTGACTCTGCAAGATCTTAGGAATATCTTTAGGTTCAAGTTGAAACCTTCACGGGATAATGCTGGGGTGTTGAGCTGAATCAAAGAAAATGTGTATCCAGATGGTCAGAAGAATATGCCTGCAATGTCCCAGGAATCCGGAAAGGTATTGAATTAAGACTTAGGGGAGAACGGGGCGAACTTGGACACTTTTTAGTTTTCCAAGCACAACTAGGTACTGGATTGACATAAAACAATTTAGTGTGGGTCGTTAGAAAGGTAAAAGTCTGGCAAATAATGGTGAATTTTTTCAGATTTCTTAGAGATTACCCTGAAGCGTGAGTACAATGAAAGTAGGACCTTGTCAAGTGTCCAGTTTTACCACGTACACGGGGTGAAATTGGACAGGCATGGGGTGACCTTGGACAAGACAGTTTTAAGCAATTAAACTTTATCCAAATACAGAATTTTCGTGTAAAGTGATACATAATCACTCAAAATCATATGAAAACTCAAAATCGCATAAAAAAATCAGCCAGGAACATTGCACGGGCATCCGGGTTTCAACTAGAATTGTCATTTTAAAGCGTACATCAAAAGATCACAACCAAAGACAAGCCCCTGAACTGCACAACCGGTTCCACCAGCTGAAGAGGGGACAGGAAGCTTCAGTTCTATGTTGGTAATGTCTATCTCAGCAATATCGGGAAGCTGTGGAAACATGAATTTGTCCCCTTGTTTCCGAAGAAAGTTAACCCTCACAAACTGCTTTTCTACAACATCAAGAACTTCGCCAACATAATACACAAGGGCTTTCTTCTTTCCATACTCGAACTTGACAAGAACAAAGTCTCCGGCTTGAATGTCCTTGTCTACGTCATCCTTATCAGCCTCATGGAGGTGCAGAGAATCGTCAGATGAATTGTCGTCAAGTTCAACGTCATCGCCACTACTTTCCACTGGAGATTCAATTTGCTTTCTTTTCTTGGCAGTGGGCTGCTTGGCCTGCATGGGTATAGGCTTTTTACTCTGCTTTTTCTTTCTCGATCCTGCTTCAGCTTTTAAATAATCTTTTTCAGGTGTCTCGGAAGAATACGAGTTCGAACTTGCTTTCTCTTATTCCTTCTGGGCTTTGTCATATCTGCTCTTGGATAGGGTCTTACTGCTTCAGTTTTTCTAGCTCGCTTTGGGGACGAGAAGGTCGAGGAGGAGAGGGAGAGGGTATTGGCTCCATATCGAGAAACGAATTGTCCGGGGTGGACGATTTTTCACCTCAGCAGGTAGAAAGTCTACCTCAGAAAATACACTTCTGTTGAAGGGCCAAATTCCAGCTTTCGTGAAACCAACTGTTATATTTTCCGGGTTGAACTTGCGAAGGAATGGGTCTTTGTAGAGCTGGGTAGTCTCTTGAATCGTAATTCGTTGACCTGGATGGATCTGCAACCAGGTGTTCAGTGATTCTCTCATCGCAAACTTGAATGGTCCGTAGACAGAGACGTCCAATGGCTGTATGCGGTGGGAACAATGGGGAGGAAAGGTCAGGAGGTGGACCCAATTATCTTTGCACAGCCGCACTAATTCCACCGAAACATGGCTATCGTGGTTGTCAAGTAGCAGTAGCACAGGGTCTTCTTTCGATGGCTTCACCAGCTTGATGAAGTGCTCAATAGCAGCTACAAAGTTGATGGAAGTCATCAAACCACTAGGGTGAGAAAGCCCGAGACATCCTCGGGGGCCTTCTCAAAAAAGCCGGTCGTTCACCTTCACCCGTGGGAATATAAAAACGGGGGGAAGAGCTTGAAATAAACCCGAGCATTGTAACATTTTCCCCTCTTTCTGCTGACACTGTCTGGGAAACTTGCTTCGATCCTTTCCTTGCGATTACTTTTGGAGCTGGCAATACAGTAGGAACCCCACTTTCATCACAGTTCCAGATGCGATTTGTTGGGAACTTGAATTTTTCGTAGAGTTTCTGCGGGTTGTTCAAGAACAGATTCTCAACCACTGAATTGAAGCCAGCCGCCCTTGCCTGGCTGGTATTTTCAGGCTTACGAATAGATAGCTCTGGGTTTCGTTTCATAAAGCCTGAGAACCAGTCAACCCCAGCTATGTCGTCGCGCACCCAGCTCTCCGGCGTTTCGACGCCAATCAATTTGCCCCATTCAAAGGCAAGTTTCCTCGCTTCTTTCGGAGTGAGGCCGTGATTCATCAGCTGACATTTTGGGAGATACTCTACAAACTCTTTTTCTTGTTAGTTTGAGAAAACAGTTTTTCTCTTCAGGTTGGGCGATGGGCTTGGGCGACCTGGGGGTGTAACTGGATTCGCTCGAGGTTCTTCAGTAACTCCTTGTCGATTTTCAGAGCATAGGCGACGGTTGATTTCTTCAGTCCATAGGTTTTTGCGGCATTTCTAATAGATAGTCTACGCTCTAAGACTGCATTCACTGCCTGCTCCATGGATTTGCCATCTGGTAGATCGTGTTTCCTGATGTAGTTGCGAACCATTGTCCAACTAGAAAGAACAAACAGTAAATGCACGGGAAATAACCTGAAAATAGCTTTAAGAGGCAATGATATGAACCGGGTCCCTCCTTTCCTACAGTTTGTTACCACGAATTGTTTGATCATGTAATTAAAAAAAAATTATATTAAAATTAAAAAAAAAACTTTTTTTTAATTAACGGCTTTTGTGATTAAGGGGTCATTCTTAAAGCATTGGAACAAATTTTGAACTTTAGCGTGGAGTGAGGTATTGACTAGGGGTGGACCCCCTAAAATACGTAATAAAAATATACGAATATAGTTTGTTTCGTGAGTGAATTCATAAGTTACTTCAGAACAAAATTTCGAGAAAGCCATTTAGCCAAAAAATAAATAAAATTGATATACAAATTTTGTTTGAATTATTCATGTACGATGAGCCAAAATTGTATCTGCATTAATTCAAAAACGTCCTAAAATTCAATCACAAAAGACAAGTTTTTTTAACTGAAAGTAAGGAGCGTAATTAAAACTTAAAACGAACAGAAATTATTCCGTATATGAAAGGGGTTGTCCCCTCCTCAACGCCTCGCTCTTTACACTAAAATTTTTTATTTTTTAAGAAAATAGAGTTTCGAGAACGAGACAAACTTCAGCGTAGTAAAGAGCGAGGCGTTGAGGGGGGGATATACCAAATAATTTCTGTTCGTTTTAAGTTTTAATGTTGCTCCTTTCATTAAGCTAATGAAACAGCCAACTTAACCTCGTTGTGTTGTGCGAAAAAAAAACACATCTACACACAATCAACAACATCTACTATCATCAATCAAACTCTAAATATTAGTTAAGAAATTGTCTAAAAATTGCCTCCACAGAGGTAAAGACATTTTCTAAAATGATAAACAAAAATAGCACAGGGTGAAGTTGGGCACAAGGATCGACCTTGGACAGTGTACAAAGTCGCCCCGAATTGCTGTCCAATCTCGCCCCTATCGAACCAATTTTAGAAAATGGCGACCTGAAAAAGAAGTACTCGGAATAGACAAATCAAACTCAGGGCATAGATAGAGGATGTATCTAGCAACTGTACAACATCAACAACAAAGAAAAACTACCACCTTTTGTTACCGCAAATTAAGCTGATGTTGCGACTCCCAGATTTTTTTTTTAAGCATGAAAAAACTTTCTTACCTCTTATCCTGGTGCTAACAGTTCCGTTAGATTTCAAACTTCCCGCCAATGTAGACATACATAAGCCCCATCTACCCTATTTTTTGTGGATCGATAGAAGCAATAGGCTAGATGTCAGGTTCGACGTCCAAGTTCGCCCCTGTCCAATTTCGCCCCGTTCTCCCCTACATAGTATATTGAAGGATATTTTAAATTAAATTGAAAGATATCTAAACATTCAAGGTTGTCAAGCATTATCAAAGTGTTTGTCTGCAGTATCTCATGAATACTCAACTTAATTAGATTGAAACTTTTAAAACATGTTGAGAGGCCAATGATAGGGGTTCATAATAGCTTCTACATTATAAAAGACCAAAGATTACGCAGATTTTCAATCCATTAAATTGAATAATATTCCGCATACCCATTAATCCAAAGTTCTCTAGTAGAACTATTATCAAAATTAGTTACAAACAAATATATAAATAGCAAGCAAAAATTACAATTCTTAAGGAGGAAAAAAGGTTTTGTAAATACTGTTTTTTATAAACCAACAAAAAAGAAATATTGAAAAGCTTGTGGTAACAAACTGTAAGTAAGGAGCAACACAGCTCAATAGTAACCAAAACTCTAAAAATTTGAGTTTTGATACCAGATATATAAAGAGATTTGGCTCATTATGCTGACTCCAAATATATAAGTTTCATTAAGTTTAGGATTACACATCAGATGCTACAAGCCTGATAAAATTTGCCTGATTTTCCAAAAAGGGGACCCCGCCCCCCTAAAATTGAAGAATCTTAATGAAAATCACACCATCTAATTCAGAATATCAGAGAACCGTAATTCAGAGCTTTTAGCTTCCTATCTGCAAAAATGTGGAACTTTCTACTTTTGGCCAGAAGAATGATCACAGATGTGTATTTATTTGTTTTTGATGTGTTTCCTAATTTTGCGTCAACTGACAATCCATAGTCATTTTTTTTTTCAGTAAAGCACAAATCCTGTTCTGGTCTTGAGAAGGCATGGGGGTTGTCACCCCCTACATAAGTTAATTTTTCTTTGTCTTGAGTTTGACTCAGTTATAAAAGCTAATTTCTGTTTGTTTTTTATTTTAATTTATTTATTGATAGTGATTTATGGTAGTTTTAGGCTTCGAAGATTGTTTGACTTCATTTCTGCATATATTTGGCTTAATAAAGCTCTTTACTTTCTTTGAAAACTTGTTTGTTGGAAAAAGTTTTTTTTTAAATTAATCACACTAAGGATCTATTTTGCTCTTTCAAGAACATCTGCTGGATGTAAAAGAAGATTTAGAAAATTAAAGTTAATTAAAAGATATCTAACAAGTTCAATGTATTGAGAAAGACTGCCTAACCTTTGAATACTATCAATAGCAAGTGATTTAGCTAGTTCAACTGATTATAAAAATGCAGCTAAAAGATTTACTGAACAAAAGCAAGAAAAGTGATGCTTTAAAGCAAAAAAGAAAAATAGTTTTGTATTTCAAATAAAATGTTTGCATCCTTATTCATTACAGAAAGGAAACATTGGATCTGTAAAAATTGTATTTCATATTATAAACTGTAGCCTACTGTGTTAATATGCATTCCATAAATCTAATGCTTCAATTTCTATTAACTTAGCCCACTACTATTGACTGTGCTTAGGTATTAGGCTATATTTGAGAGAGTAAAGTTCTTTTAAATAAATAAAATTATATATATTTCAAAAGTAGAGGAAACAAACTATGAGTTGATGAAACCAACACTTTTAATATATAACATATATGTAATAAATAAATACTATTATTTTTCCAGGAATCAAATTCAACTTTTGCTCTAAACAAAAATGTAATATTTCTAATATTGATGGTGTGGAAGATGGGGCAGGGGGATCTAAATTTGTCCCCTACTCTGAGAAAGAACTAGCTCTATTTCTTTGTGAACAGGTTTGTTAACATGCCAAAATCTGGCTGTAAAATAATTTCAGATCTGATGGATATTGAATATTATTTAAAAATGTTTTATAGTTCCATTGCAACTAAACCACCATGTAGCTGAACCCCTTTAACTGAACATCAGTGCAACTGGACCCCATGCAACTGAAACCTTGTGTAATATTAACAGGTATTTATATCATAACTTTAAAAAACCAAGAATTCCAACAAGGCTGAACATGTAGATTCTAATTTGTGTTTTACCCAAAGATATTGCCTCATGTTTGTGGAATACTGAAAAGCTAAGTATAGTGGTTCAGTTGCATTGGAGTTCAGTTACATGGAGGTTTAGTTACAGGGGGGTTCAGTTAAATGGGGTTGAGTTGTGCAGGAGTCAGGTTTCATGAGGATTTAGTTAAATGAGGCTCAGTTGCTTTGGGTTCAGGTATATGCACGCCATGAATGCAGATAATAAAGGAAGTAACATGATGAAGATATTATTAAAAACACCCTGCATGCTACAAAGCAAGAATTTTTTGTTTAAGCATTTAATTAGTGTTGAAGCCTAAATCCTAGAACTGTAGCCTAGACATGTGCTATAAGTACATTATTAAAAACTATATATGGCCTCATAAAGGGAAGGAAAGGGGGCACAATTGTAATGGTAGCTACCATTATATTTAGAAAGAACACTAAATAGAGAATACAGGCTCAATGGTATTATTCTTTTGCCATTATAGCAATTCCTTTACAGAAGGAATATTGACACATCATTATCATGTTTCCTTCTTAGAAATAATCTAAATGTAGGATTGCCATAATTTTGGTTAGCCTAGTTGATCACTAAATATGCTATCAACAGAAATTGAATTAAATGGTACTTTAGTGATCACTACTGTCACAAAATCCATTTAGAACGCATTAAATGTTCAAATTGTATGGTGATGCATGGGTTCTCTGCTTTTGTAGAGTAGTTGGTTAATGTTTTTTTAGTGGATTATTCAGCTAGCTAAGAAAAAACTTACCTCTACAGTCAGAATTACATCCTGAATCCAGATTTAATAACCATGTGCACTGCAAATGAACTCTAGGTAAAATTTTACTTTTGTTACTTTTGGCTATCTTGGAAAGGGGTTAGGTTAGGAAAATGAAACTTTCAGGGATGGGTCTACAAGCTAAAATGTGTCATGGGAGGGGTTTTGAAATACCTACCTCCACTCCTTCTCCCTTTAGAGGGTCCTGATTTTTGATGACCCTTAAAAATATGTGTTATGAAAGTGAAACTTGCAAAATAAATCTTCTGCTTAAATGAAGTACAACAAAATTGTTTTCAGATTCACAATTTCACTCAATCCCAATTTATAAGGTTTTAAAGATATGCAAATACATTTCCTAAATTTTGGAAAAAAACTGATATGGCCTAAGATTCTACTCAAATAACAGGAATTACATTTTCAGAACTAAAGGGCTCAGCACATATAGCTGATTATGGGAACTGATTTCAGCATCAGTGGACAAACAATAGCAATAAGAAAAAATTGTTGAAAGAAAAACTTATTGCAAGAGATTTTCAAAACAAAAAATCATGGACACAAATAGTCAACTGGAGTTTATTAATAGTTGCATGATTGATCTCAGCTTAGTTGTTAGTTTTGTTCTCAGCTCAGTAGCAGGGTCTTTTACCACATATATCTCTGGCTGACAATCTATTTTTATCCCTATTTTTTGTGATGATTATGATGAAAGTCAGCACTGATTTTGTAAATTGGTGCCAAAAACTAGAAAATTCTTCAAGCTCAAATTCACACAAATTTCTTTTAAAATCAGCACTTATTTGGAAATCAGTGATTCCTGAAATCAGCTACATGTGCCCAGCCCTTAAAACCAGAGAAAAAGGAACTGATAATTGAAAATTAAGGGAAAATGTTGTTTTGTAAAAATTTCAATAGGTATAGACCTCTCATCTAGGCAAATTTCAGGACCCTCTAGAGGGAGAAGGAGTGGGGGTAGGTACTTCAAAATACCTCCCTGGGACCCCTTTTAAGATAGCCAAAAGTAGCTGAAGTAGAATTTTACCATATTTGGATGCAAATGAATGTGAAATTTGGATTCAGGATGCAATTCTAACTATAAAAGTAAGTTTAAACTCTGCCCCTTATCTAATGTGCAAATATGAAAGGTAAGTTTTGAACTTTCTCCCCACCCCTTTCATGTGCAAATATATACCCTGAATCAGTATATATCTAGGTGTGGGAGTAAAATCCATTTTCAACAAAAATGATTATTATATTTTGAAAGAGCATAAAAAAAGGCATTGAGTGGTATGTTTGCTTTATTTACAAGTCAATTATATGAACTGCAAAAAATTTACCAATAGATTTTGTAATAATAACAATCATGAAATTTCATAAGAATGTTGAAGGGCACAGCCCATTGGGGCAATATCTACCAAATCATATTATTGAGTTAGGAATAAAGTGAATACACCATTCAATGCCTTTTTAATGCTGATTACGAATATAATAAGCATTTCTATCGGAAATGAATTTCAGCCCCCCCCCCCTATATGGGCTATACCTAACCTAACTTAACCTAACCGAACCCTGAATGGGCATATATAGGGGGGGGGGGGGGCTGAAATTCATTTCCAATAGAATTGTTTATTATATTTGTAATCAGCATAAAAAAAGGCATTGAATAGTGTATTCACTTTAGTCCTAACTCAATAATATGATCTGGTAGATATTGACCGCCCATTGACTGAATCATTTATCTTTCAGCTAGAAAATAAGCAAAAAATCCAATAAAACAGCAAACTTTGAGATACAGCCTATGACTACATCCAAGCATTAGTTAGAGTACAGTTATGCTAAAATCAACTCCAGTTTTGAAACACAATAGCTTAAAGAGGAATTTCCTAAATGTAATACAGTAGCCTACGAATTCTGCTAGGCTACTAGCCTACTATTAGGTCATTGAGCGTTACAACAAAATTAATTATAATCTTGGAAAGTTTTTGAAACCAATGGACCTAAATCTGGTTTACCTGGCTATAGTCTTGATTTAAGCAAGTTCTAAATTTTGAATAATTTGCTATTTTCGCCAATATTCAGGATAGAAGAATATTTGGTAGCCCCTAAGTTAGCCAAATTATAAATTATCGGGAAACCAACAAACAATTTGGTGCGTGAAAGAGAGAAGGATAGTGTGGTAAAGCGGGCACCGTAAGGCTCCTAGAGAGGATAAGTTTATAGGGTGACTTAATAAGTATGGCAGCGTTCTTGTTTACGGTTGACCTGAAATACTTATATGAGACGTTCCTACTGAGCATAAATGAGAAGTCCAAGATAAATTAATGACTCAAACAAAAACGGTACAAGGTACGAGTATTAAACAGACTTGTTACTGGAAATATGTTTCCACATGTTTAAAAGAACACAAGATATAACTTGAAACTATAAGAAATTACATACACTTACAACAATCAACCAATCCTAAAATTCCGGAAAGACCAGTGGTCAAAACATATCCAAAGAAAAAGAGCAAAAGTTGAAATCAACAGTTATTTTTATAAGATAGGCCCTACCACATTTATCTGGGCTACACCTCTGCATAAGCATGAATTTGGGTAAATCTCATTTTCTCCCAAAACCCACACTTATCCTTGGTTCCAGGATCTGTAGTTCTTTTACGGTTAATTTCCAAATTATTATCTCAGTAAAAAGTGGTAATTCAAACCCCGCAATTCATATTTTTGCGTCTTAATATTTTATAAATTTCTGGCTTAATTAGCCAATTTACTACAATATTTTCTACCTTGATAAAATTTGTCCACAACTCTTTATATTTTAATTTAAAGAAAACAGTTTTAAACACTTGCAACATGCTTCTTATGCAATTTTCTTATGCCTCTTAGAACAGAGATGGAACAGGGATGGGCCCCGGCCGTCTCAATTGCGAATACTCTGTTTTCTTGTTTACTGTTCGATGACACGGTTTTGGTGGCTTAGTCAGCAGAGGAGCTTCAAACTCTCTTGGATTTAGCTGAAGCTTACTTAGAAACAAAGAAATTGAAGCTAAACGCATACAAGACCGAGATTGTCATCTTTCACAGCGGTAAACCCAACGGACAACATGATTTGTCATTTACTTACAAATGTGAGTAAATAAAGATAGCCCCCAGACGTAAGTACTTGGGATACGTGCTCTCAGCAAATGGGAACTAGACTGAACACATTAAGTTGATGATTTCTCGTGGAAAGGCAGCTGCTTGTGCTCTACTCTGACAAAAACACAAAATGGGAATTATGAATATGCATAAACACTTCTTCATGACTAATATCCTACCAGTTACAAATTATGGCTGCAGGTTATGAGGGGTCTCTACAGTGAGACAATTGGAATCTCTGTTGTAAGTGTATTTTCAAAAAGTAGTTGGCTTGAATAATAATTTTAGTAGTTTGGTTCTTAGAGTTGGCCCGGGTTTACCAAATTTCCGTCATAGGAGGACTATACAGATGATAAAGTTTTTGTTACTGGTATTACATTTGCCTGATAACCGTCTAGCGAAGGCGGCTTATAACAAGATGTTGAAATTTCCTAGAAAGGTAACATGGCCAAAACAGCTTAAAGCCCTGCTGAATAAAGCTGGTTTCTCATGGGTATGGAATGAAGGCCAGAATTCCGATTACATACTTGAAGATTTCCTCAATTTGCTGGATTCACGCCTTAGGAACCAGATAATTAAGGTTTGGCTTACTAATGTTGAGAAGTCGGCTACCCTAAAGTTTTATAAGCAGATTAAAGTAGTGTATGGAGACGAGTTTTACTTGAGACTGAATTTACCGTGGAGAGCGATGAAATGTTGGCTGTAGGTGCGAGCAAATTGTGTACCATTTCGTAGGGAATACTGGAATGTTTATGATACTGATGGCCTGGGAGGTAAGTTTGCCTTCCCCCTTTGTGGGGAGTATAGGGACGACCTAAGACATTTCATGAGCGATTTCCAACATTTAGAGAATTTAGGGATTTTTTTTGGGGGGGGGGGATTCACCACGACTCCAAGATATTTATAGCTCTAAAGCATGGGTGCTCCGAAAAGCGGATGAAGATTTGCTAGATGTTTTCCAGAGAAATTGCTTAAGGATTGTTCTGGGTACCCGGCTGACTGAGCTTATTTCAAACATTAGGCTGTACGAAAAATGTGGTTCAATACCGCTCTCTAGGGCTATGATAAAAGAAAGGTTGAGGTGGCTAGGGCACAATATGCGGATGAAGGGTGGCAGATTGCCGAGGATTGTTCTTTTCGGCCAACCGTCTAAGACTAAACGGAAAGCAGGTCGTCCTAGTCTCTGGTGGGAGGACGTCATAAAGAAAAATTTAAAGGAAATGGGAACATCGTCGGAGAAATGGGAATAAATTTTAGATAAAAACATACAATTAAAGCATAAATTGTTACATATGCAACTAAAAAACGCACAATTTTATTTATACAAATACTTATGATTTATTCCGGTTTATATCATAGCCATTGTTAAGCCAAAGGTAAATAACTTTCTCACTCCTTACTTAAAACTCAATCTGCCGCTTAAATGGAATCCTTCCATTTCCGGACAGCTTTGAATGGCTTTGAATCACATCAAGAAATATTAAAGACTAAAGAAATTTATACATTGATAAAAAGTCACAAAATTTCGATAGAAAAACATTGGCTGTTACTTAATAGTTACTTATAAAACAAAATACTTTTCATTCATAAACTCATAATTTATGAATGATTTATATACAAACAATAATTTATAATACTCATGTATATTAATTCATATAATTTATATATATAATTTATACTAATTATATACTACTCATAATTTATATACAAACATGCATATAATAATAATAATAATTTATTACAAACCCGCTATAAAAAAGAAGCATGAAGAAGCGGAGCAAAACAAAAGAAAAGAGAAAATAAAGACGAAAACAAATCAACCGAACATAATAATCTACTAAATACAAACAAATCACACTTCAACTATCAAGCAAGAAAGTCGCTGGGAAATCAAATAATAGTGCCCTGTGTTTCACGAGAGCTTGTTTTTCAAAATTCGGCATGAACTCAACAGGATCAGGTATATGATACTTTTCTAGCAGACCAGTGTTACGGAGGTAAAGTGGCAGACCAAGCAGAAACTTTAAATATTTGCAAAAGCCTGAACGGATTCGCAACATATCCGAATTCGATAGCCAATGCCAAACGGGTGAGATGTAGTGAGCAAAGGGAAGAGCGACGGCACGATACAACCTAGCAAGGATATGCTTATTAAATTTAAACTTCAGGGCTGCAAGTCTAGCATACCCAGACCGAAAACCCGACAGAACCTGGTCAACAAAAAGAGCACGCGAGCTTCTGAGGTCGCTTCCATATGTGATACCTAGGTACTTCAACTTGCGGCTTGGAAGTACTACTTGCCCTGCAACGGTAACACGGGTAGCCTCGCGACGGGCAACTTCAGACGGCGCACGCGGGGGTTCAAATACAAGAAATTCTGTTTTAGCAGGGTTAATAACCAGACCAATATTAGTATAACCTCGACTTAGGAGATCGATATTAGCTTGAAGGTTACAAAGCGATGTGCTCACCAGTAATATGTCGTCTGCGTAGCACAGTAGGCTCACATCCATACATTCAGTGTTAAAACCACCGTTAATCTTTTTTGTTACCGACGAGGTTAGTGAATTGAAGAGTACAGGGCTTAAAACCGACCCTTGACGCAGTCCCCGGTGAAGCTTAATCGGTTTCGACAGGAGTTCACTACTCAACTTAACACGGATAAGGCTACTCGAATACCAGTGCCATAGGACGGCCGCTACATGTGGGTTCACACCTTGGTGCAGCAGGTTCAAAATTAACTTTGAATGAATTACCGAATCGAACGCCGCGGACACATCTACTGCACAAATTAAAAGAGTCCGTGATTGATTCTGAGCTTTCGATACTATACGCGTAAGAAGGCGATGTGCAAATGCACAACCGAGGTGGCGACGGAACCCGAATTGTCGAGTGTCAATTTTACACTTTCGTAACAGCTCAGGTAACAGAAGTCTCTCTAACACTTTGCTTAATGTACTAGAAACTGTTATAGGCCTATAGCTAGAGCAGAGGTTACGATTTTTTCCCTTCTTCAAGACGTTAGACACAATACCTAGGGCAAACGACCTAGGGACTGCACCAGAATCAAGGCACATTTGATATAGCAGCGTCAAGTGCTCAATGAGCAGAGGTGAACCACAGCGGAGGTGTTCAGTCACAATTCCGTCGTGCCCGGGAGCCTTGCCCTTTCTCAGCTGCTTAATAACCTGGAGCACTTCGCCTATTGAGACGGTAAAATAGTTCCGTTGGCTCAAGAGGGACGCAAAAGCTCGTGAGAGCTCACTATCACTTTCGGTTGTTAGTTGGGCATGTTTAATCCCAAAAACTTCACTATAATGTTTTACCCACTGCTCCTCAGGTATGTTACTAGCTGGGTTTGTCACTGGTTTAGACTGTCTAAAAGACTTCCACATAGATACAGGATTATTTGCTGCTTCTTGGGAAGCAAGTTCGGCTTCGGCAGCTTTAAGATCACTTACAGACTTATTATAAGTTTTTTTCGTGTTGCGGAACTGCTCAAACACTACACCTGACCTCGGCCTCTCGAAATCGCGCAATAATCACCCCAAAAACTTAGCACGAGGTTTGGCTTGCCTTACTTTAGGAGAGCGACTCCAGCCAGGCTTGCTGATTCCAGGTTTAAAACGGCGAGTGGGTACAGAAGCCTGCTCAGCCGTTTTCATTGCATGTATAATCTCAGTACAATAAATGTCTAGTGCTACCAAATCACTCGAGCCATGCATCAAGAGCTGAAAGGGAACTTTTATCTTTCCGAGAATCTCATCACATGTCTGTTTATACTGGTCGGCGTTTATTTTATTACACTCAGTCTTGGTAGCAAAAATTTGGGGCTTATTCGGACTACACGGGAAGAAGTTAGCCTTAAAGCACAAGCCAAGGTGATCACTTACTGTGTGCTCAGGGTCCACGGTGACTGGAGCACCTAGAGAGAAGTTACATAGCACATGGTCAATGTTTGTCGTTGAACCGGAATTATGGATGTACGTATATGTGTCAGTCTTTTCACAGAGATCATACCCAGCTGGGATTACTGAGAAGAAGATTTCGGAGAGCTTATTTGATGGGTTCGTTAAGTCGCACTGAAAGTCACCGCAGACTAGCACTCTTCGATTGCCCAGCCTAATAAGTAAGCGCGAGAGGCGGCCACAAGCTTCCGAGAACCGTTTTTCGGAAGAGAGGGTGTTTAGGTTTGTTGGTAGATAAACCGTGATCAGAACAAAACCCCCGGGGCCAGGAAAATCTACAGCGAGGAAGAACTCACACGATTCCAGCTTTTGACATTCAAGCGAACTGTCCGTTATGATAGCAGTGCCCCCACTAGGTCGACCACGGACTGAGGACCTTTTTGCTTCATGCATGAACACAGTTTTTTGATTCAACTGTTCGAAAAGACCAAAATTTTCGGAGGTGAGTAAATGTTCTTGTAAGCACACAACATTAAATTGACGGCATAGTTCTTTAACGTAGTCTAGTTTGACTGAATTGTGCCCATAGATATTTCGGCAGATGATGGAGAGAGAAGTCATTTCGTTGTAGTGGGCTTTTTCATAGCATTTCTAACTAGTGGGCATCTCATGCTGTATGAGGGGTGGGTGTTGTGGCCTTCTGGGCATAGAGCACATTTAACTGTGGTGGACGTGCATGGGGACGTCCGTGATGCGACGTGGGCACCGGCGCACTTAGAGCACTTCGGAGCGTTGCTGCAGGCACTAGAGAGGTGCTCGAAAGATTGACAGTTAAAACATCTCTTGGGGAGCTCTTTATAGGCCTCAACCCGGAAGTGGGTGTAGTCTACAAATATTCCGCGTTTAATTGTCTGATCTCGCGCGAACGAGTCTTTAAATACAAGTTTCACTGTGCCAGAGGTGCCGAACCGGTGGACTTCCGTAACTTCGGAGTTCGCAGCAATAATTTCTTTCTCTGTGGTTGCCGGAGGACCGAATCTTGCCACCGCTAAAAACTTTGGTTTCCGGTAAGAAACCTTGACATCACGGACATTTTCTTTCAACATGTCTGCGAGGATTTGAGCTGAATCCGCCGTATCGAGAAAGGCAACTAACCCACCTTTTCGTTGAGTGATCTGGCGAATATGTCCTTTTCCACCGTTCTTTTCGATAAATTCCTTCTGTTTGGCACATGATTCAAGGCTTTCCGCCGGCACATTCGCTATCACTACAGGATTCTCAAGTCTTTCTGGTTTCGGTAGCGGGGGCCAGACAGTAGGGCCTGACGGAAGGTAGATCTTACACTGATCGATTAGTCCCTCTATTTTCTCTGTGCACTCGTTAACTCTAATTGAAAGAGAAGTCAGCACATCTTGCGGTATTCTAGGCACTTCGCCAATTTTCCAGATTTATAGTCCCCATATTTCCTTAATTACTTAAACGTTTAGAATTTTCAACACTTTAGGAAATATGATGGACTAATAAACATTATATCTCAAACCTAAACAAGAAGTAAAACAAATAATTTTTTTTTCATATAGGTCTCAAGGGTCATCCCTTTTTGTTTATTCTGAAACCAGTCATCCCTTCTGTTAAAAAAAAAAAAAAAAAAAAATACGGTAGGGACCCTTCGAAATTATTTATAATTCAATGAGTGTGGGCCAACATAGCTTATGATTTAACATGAAGTAACGCGATTATAGTGAACATTTCATTATAATCTTCATTTTTTAACAAAAAACTATAGAAAATGCAAAAAATTGGTTTATTATGCTTCGAATTTATACCATTCATTCAGGAAAAGACAGTACTAGTTTTCTCTAAGGATTTCACTTATAAGAAATGACCGATTTACATGAACAATCCAAAAAAACTAGCTTCTATATGAACTTTCTATTGTAATCTCCTATTTTTGGCAAAAATCATGAAAAATACAAAAAAAAGTGATTCATAGGATTCTAATCTATACCGTTTATTGAGAAAAGAACAGTTTTAGTTTTCTCTATAGATTTCGTTGCTAAGGAAAGACGTTTTTTATGGAAAATTTAGAGAACGAGCTTCTAATAAAACATTTAATTATAAGCTAATCTCCAGTTTTTTGCAAGAAACTGTGAAAATGCGAAAAAATGGATTTTTATGATTCTAGTATAAACCATTTATTCAGGCGTTCTTGGGGGGGGGGGGCAGGCGTTCTAAGTTATACCCTTAGGGCATGTATGGTTCTTCTGAAAGGGATGCTCCGATAAACTTCATAGACGGCGCATTTGATTGGAAATTGCAAGTTCTAGTTCACTTTTTAAGAGTCAAGAGATCGGAGGGCAACTAGCCCCTATCCCTCACACCCTTTTTACCCAAACCCATTCGCTACAAATTTTGAAGTAGCCATTTTTTTTTAAAAATAGTTCAAAAATTAGATAACAAAACTCTGGTGTCGACACAACCTTTCTGTGGTAGCGTAACCCCCTAGGGCCCGGGGCAGGCGTTTAAGTAATGATCTAGGGGGATATAAGGTTCTTATATAAAGGATGCTCGTTTAAACTTCGGAGAATCCTCATTTGAATGGAAATTGAAAGTTCTCTTAATTTTGTTAAGCGTCAAAAGAAATTGGAGGGCAACTAATCCCCCTCCTCCCCGCGCTATTTTCCTCAAACCCATCCAATAGGAACTTCGAGAGATCTATTCTTTCAAAATGGTTCAAAGATCAGGTCATAGGGCTCCAATGTTTTATTAATTTTTTTCCCAGAGGCACTTCATATGGAAGGGGTCTTCGTATAAACTTCAAAGAGGGCTCATTCAATTGTAAATCAAGAGTTCTAGTGCCCCTTTTAAAAGTCAAAAGTGATCAGAGGGCAACTAGAGGGCAACCCTCTCCTGCAGCCTTTTTCCCCAAATACATCCAATAAAAATTTTGAGGTAGCCATTTTGTTGAAAATAGTTCAAAAATCATTTAGCAAAAACTTCGGGGACGACACAAACCCCCAGGGCCCAGGGGCAGGCATTCTAAGATATACCCTGGGGGCAAATATGGTTCTTATAGAAGGGAGGCTCGCAAAATCTTCAGAGAGGACTCATTTGATTGGAAATTAAAAGTTCTAGTTCACTTTTTTAGAGTCAAAGAGATCGTAGGGAAATTCACCTCCCCTCATGCCCTTTTTCCCAACTGATAACGAAACCCCGATGTCGACACAATCACCCCAGGGCTAGGGTCAGGCGTTGTAATTTAAGCCCTGGTGGCAAATAAGTTTTTTTTGGAAGGGATGCTCGTATAAACTCCAAAGAGGGGTAATTTGATTGAAAACTTGAAGTTCTAGTTCACTTTTTGTAAGTCGAAAGTGATCAGAAGGCAGTTTGCCCCCCCCCCTTTACCCAGTTGCAGCAGATAGAAATTTTGAGATAGCTATTTTGTTAAAATAGCTTAAAGTTCAGATAAAAAAAATTCCGATGTCGACACAGCCCTCAGGGCCCGGCGGCAGGCGTTTTAAGTTATGCCCTGAGCGTATATATGATTGTTATGGAAGAGATGGTCGTGTAAACTTCGTAGAGATCTCATTTCATTTGAAATTGAAAGTTGTAATTCAATTTTTAAGAGTCAAAACTTAAGGAAAGCAGCTAGGGCCCCCCCCCCCCCTCACGCTCCATTTATTTATTTATTTTTCAAGAGGCATTTCATATGGAAGGGGTGGTCGTCTAAACTTCAAAGGCGGTTCATTCGATTGGAAATCGAGAGTTCTAGTTCACTTTTTCATAGGCAGCGCGATAGCGCTGCCTAAGTAAAGAACGATGTGGGCACAATGTATTATTTATTTTTCTTTTTTCTTCTCCATACCCGGGCACTTCGAATCGAAGGAGTTGTCGTAGAAACATTGAAAAGGGCTCATTTGATTGGAAATTGGAGTGGATAGTGCCCTCTTTGATAGTTGAAAGATATTGGAGGGCAACTAGCCCCCCCCCCCCACGCCCATATTCCCCCAAACACGTCCATTCAAAATTTTGAGATAGCCGTTTTGTTCAGCGTAGTCGATTTCCAGATAGAAAATATATTTTTGAGGAAAACACTCCCCCACAACCCTCGGGGCAAGGGTTTTAAATTATGTCCTGAGGGCATATAGGAATAATGTTTGCACAAGGTATTATTTATTATTTTTGCCTTTAGAGCAGGGCACTTCGTATGTAAAGGGGTCGTCTTAGAAACTTCAAAAGGGGCTCATTCGATAGGAAACCGAGAGTTCTAGTGCCCTTTTTAATAGTCGAAAGTGATTTAAGGGCAACTAGCCCCCCCTCCCGCCCATCATTTCCCCAAACACATCCAATCAAAATTTTCAGATAGCATTTTTGTTCAGCATAGTTGATTTCCAGATAGAAAATATGTTTTTTAGGAGGACACTCCCCCATAACCCTCATGGCAAGGGTTTGAAGTTATGCCCTGGGGGCATATGAGGTTTTTAAAGAATGCGTTGTCGTAGCAACTTCAAAACAGGCTCATTCAATTGGAAATTCACAGTGCCAGTGCCCTTTTTAATAGTCGAAATTGATTGGAGGGCAACTAGCCCCCTCCCCACGCCCATCATTCCCCCAAACACATCAAATCAAAATTTTGAGATAGCCATTTTGTTCAGCGTGGTTGATTTCCAGATAGAAAATATGTTTTTGAGGAGGGCACTCCCCCAATGTCCTTATGGCAAGGGTCTTAGGTTATGCCCTGGGGGCATATAAGGTTTTTATAGAAGGCGTTGTCATAGAATCTTAAAAAAAGGTCATTCGATTGGAAATTCAAAGGGCTAGTGCCCTTTTTAATAGTCGAAAGTGATTGGAGGGCAACTAGCTCCCCCCACGCCCATCTTTCCCCCAAACACATCCAATAAAATTTTAAGATAGCCATTTTGTTGAGCGTAGTTGATTTCCAGATGAAATATATGTTTTTGAGGAGGACACTCCCCCACAACCATCAGGGTAAGGATTATAAGTTATGCCCTGGAGGCATATGAGGTTTTTATTGAAATCTTTGTCGTAGAAACTTGAAAAAGGGCTCATTCAATTTGAAATTAAAAGGCTAGTACCCCTTTTAATAGTCGAAAGTGATTTGAGGGCAACTAAACCCCCTCTAGCGCCCACCTTTTTCCAATCAAACCCAATCAAAATTTTTAGATAGCCATTTTATTCATCGTAGTTGAAAGTTTTGGAAATTCCCCCAGCACAGCCCTCAGGGCAAGGGTTGTAAGTTATGCCCTGGGGGCATATAAAGTTTTTATTGAAAGTTTTTGGGATATCCATTTTGTTTAACGTAGTTGAACGTTCTGGAAATTCGGTCTTTTAGGATGATATCCCCATCAGAGTCCTCATTGCAAGGGCTGTAAGTTGTGCCCTTGGGGCATATAAGGTTTATATAGAAAGTTGTTGGCAAAATCATAGGCAGCGTGATCGCGCTGCCTAAGTAAAGAACGGGGACACTCGAGAACGAGACAAGAAAGGGGGACTAAGTAAAGAGGAGGACACTCCCCCACAACTCTCAGGGCAAGAGTTTTAAGTTATGCCATGGGGGCATATAAGAAGGAAGTTGGCACAATTACTCATTTATTATTATTTTCCTTTAGAGCAAGGCACTTCGTATCGAAGAAGTTGTCGTAGAAACTTCGAAAAGGGCTCATTCAATTGGAAATTAGAGTGGCTTGTGCCCTTTTTAATTGTCGAAAGTGATTGGAAGGCAACTAACACCCCTTCCACTTCCACCATTTCCCGAAACACATCCAATCAAAATTTTGAGATAGACATTTCATTCAGCGTAGTTGATTTCCAGATAAAAATTATGTTTTTGAGGAGGACAGTCCCCCACAGCCCTTAGGGCAAGGGTTGTAAGTTATCCCCTGGGGGCATATAAGGTTTCTTATAGAAGGTGTTGTCGTAGAAACTTCAAAAAGGGTTCATTCGATTGAAAATTCAAAGGGCTAGTGGCCTTTTTAATAGTCGAAAACGATTAGAGGCCAACTAATCCGGGCTCCCCGGGTTCCCTAAACACATCTAATCAAAACTTTGAGATAGCCATTTTATTCAACGTAGTTTTAAGTTCTGGAAATTAGGTCTTTGAGGATGATAACCTCCCCCCCCCCCCCGACAGCCCTCAGGGCAAGGGTTGTAAATTCTGCCCAGGGGGCATATAAGGTTATTATATAACACGCTGTCGTAAAAACTTCAAAAAGTGCTCATTCGATTGGAAATTGAAATGGCCCTCTTTAATAGTCGAAAGTGATTGGAAAGCAACTAACACCCCTTCCACGCCCACCATTTCCACAATCAAATCCAATGAAGATTTTGAGATAGCCATTTTGTTCCACGCAGTTCAAAGTTCAGGAAATTATACCTTTGAGCTGGACACCCCCCCACAGTGTTCAGGGCAAGGATTATAAGTTATGCCCTGGGGGCATATAAGGTTTTTATTGAAATGTTTGTCGTAGAAACTTGAAAAAAGGCTCATTCGATTGGAAACTCAAAGGGATACTGCCCTTTTTAATAGGCGAAAGTGATTTAAGGGTAACTAACCCCCCTCTAACGCCCATATTTTCCCCAAACACATCCAATCAATATTTTAGATATACTTTTATTCAATTGGAAATAGAAAGAACTAGTGCCTTTTTAATAGTTGAAAGTGATTGGAGTGCGACTAAAGCCCCTCTCAGGCTCACCATTTTCCCAAACGCATTCAATCAAAATTTTGAGATATCCATTTTGTTCAACGTAGTTGAAAGGTCTTGAAATTAGATCTTTTAGGATGATAACCCCCTCAGAGCCCTCAGTGCAAAGGTTTTGAGTTATACCCTGGGGAAAATAAAGTTGATATAGAAAGTTGCTATAGAAATTTCAAAAAGGGCTCATTTGATTGGAAATTGAAATTGCCCTTTTAATAGTCGAAAGTGAGTGGAGAGTAATTAACCCCTTTCTTATGCCCACCATTTCTCCAAAAAAATTCAATCAAAGTCTAGAGATAGCCATTTTGTTCAACGTAGTTGAAAGTTTTGGAAATTATGTATTTGAGGATGAAAAACCCCCAATGCCCCAAGGGCAAAGGTTGTAAGTTCTGCCCTGGGGGCATATGAGGTTTTTATAGATAGAGTTGTCGTAAAACTTCAAAAGGGGCTCATTCAATGGGAAATTGAGAGGGCTAGTGCCCTTTTTAATAGTTGAGAGTGATTGGAGGGTAATTAAACCCCCTCTCACGCCCACCATTCCTCCAAACACAACCGATCAAAATTTTCAGATAGCCATTTTGTTCAACATAGTAGAAAGTTCTTGAAATAAGGTCTTAGAGACTGAACCCCCCCCAGCACTTAGGGCAAGGGTTGTAAGTTATGCCCTGGGGGCACATAAGATTTTTTTTTGAAATTTTAGTCGTATAAACTTCAAAAGGGCTCATTTGATTTGAAAATAAAAGTTCTGGTGCCATTTTTAATAGTTAAAAGTGATTGGAGAGCGATTACCACCCCTCTCACGCCCACCATTTCCCCAAAGACATCCAATCAAAATTTTGAGATAGCCATTTTGTTTAACGTAGTTGAAAGTTCTGGAAATTCGGTCTTAGAGGACGACAACCACCCTAACAGACCAAAATTTGCACTTTATTGAAAAAATACAAATGAATTTGCATTGTCTGTTTAATATACATATACTAATACTTAGTAATCAAAATGTTAAAATTATTTGATTTATTAAAGGTATAAAAGTAAAAACATTTATATTTTTTTCAGTAAAGTACAAATTTCGTTCTGGCCTTGGGAAGGCATAGGTTTTGCACCCAACTAATGTTAATTTCTGCTTGTTTTGAGTTTGGTTCGGTTTTTTATTGTAATTTCGGTTTGTTTTCGGTTTCTTTTATATATCGATGCTGATTTGTGGTAGTTTCAGGTTTCGTAGATTATTTGATTTTATTTTTGCTCATTTTTTGTTTAATGGAGTTCTTTACTTTTCTTTGAAAAACTTATTTTGTGGAAAAAGTTTTTTTTAATTAATATAAGTCAAAAACAATCGGAGGGCAGCTAGCCCCCCCCCCGCCCTTTTTCCCAAAATGCATAAGATAAAAATATGAGATAGAGATTTTGTTAAAAATAGTTCCAAGTTCAGATAATAAGAAATCCGGTGTAGACATAGCCCCCCCCCCCAGGACCCGGGGGCAGGCGTTGTAAATTATGCCCACGTGGCATTAAATGTTCTTATGGAAGGGATGCTTGTATAAACTTCAAAGAGGGCTCACTTTATTGAAACTTGAAAGTTCTGGTTCACATTTTATAAGTCAAAAACAAAAGGAGGGCAGCTAGCCCCCAGACGCCCTTTTTCCCAAAATGCATCAGATAAAAATATGAGATGGACATTTTGTTGAAAATAGTTTCCAAGTTCAGATAACAAAAACTCCGGTGTTGACACTGGCCCCCTCCCAGGGCCCGGGGGCAGGTGTTGTAAATTATACCCTGGTGGCATATAGGGTTGTTATGGAAGGGATGCTCGTATGAACTTTATAGAGGGCTCATTTGATTGGATATTGGGTTGTAATTCACTTTTTAAGAGTCAAAAGTTATCGGAGGCCAACTACCCCCCTCCTCCACGTCCTTTTCCCCAAATGCATCCGATGAAAATTTTGAGATAACCATTTTGTTAAAAATAGTAAGAAGATCATTTAACGAAAATTCCGGGGACGACATCCCCCCCCCAGGGCCCGAGGACAGGCGTTGTAAGCTATGCCCTGTGGGAACATATGGTTCTTACGGAAGGGATACTCGTAAAAACTTCAAAGAAGGCTCATTTGACTGGAAATTGAAAGTTCTAGTTCAGTTTTTGAGAGTCAAAAGAGATTGGAGGGCAAATAGCCCCCCTCAAGCCCCTTTCCCCCCAAATGTATCCGATAAATATATTGAGATAGCCATTTTTTGAAAATAGTTCAAAAGTCAGACAAAAAACACTCAGGTGTCGATACAACCCCCAGGGCAGGGGGGCAGGCGTTGTAAGTTATGCCCTGGTGAGCATATATTGTTTTTATGAAAGAGATGCTTGTATAAACTTCAGAGAGGGCTCATTTGATTTAAAATTGAAAGTTGGAGCTCACTTTTTCATAGTCAAAAGAGATCCGAGGGCAGCTAGCCTCCCCACGTCTTTTTTTTTCAAAACCATCCTATGAAAATTTTGAGATAGCCATTTTGTTAAAATAGTTCAAAGTTCGGATAAAAAAAAACATTTGTGTCGATACAACCAACCAGGGCCCGAGGGCAAGCGTTCTAAGTTATGCCCTCAGGGTATGTGTCCTTCTTCTGAAAGGGATGCTCGTATAAACTTCATAGAGGGCTCATCTGATTGGAACTTGAAAGTTATAATTCAATTTTTAAGATTCAAGACATCAGAGGGCAACTACCCCCTATCCCCCATGCCTTTTTTCTCTAAACCTATCCGCTACAAATTTTGAGATAGCAATAGTTCAAAAATTAGATAACAAAAACTCCGGTGTCGACACCCCCCCCAGGGCCAGGGGGTAGGCGTTGTAAGTGTTGTGCCGGGGGTGTATATGGTTCTTATGAAAGGGAATCCCGTATAAATTTCACAGAGGGTTCATTTGATTAGAAATTGAAAGTTCTTGAAATGAAAAATTGAAAATTAGATAAACAATCAATGCAAACAAACAGACAATAGATAGACAATAGACAATACTAATGTAAATGAATAAATAAATCTTAAAATGAATGAAACTTAAATTGAATATACAAATCAAGCTTGAAACGAACAAAATCACTACAAACAAGAGTTTGGGTATCACCTACTTCTCTCACTGTAAAAGTCTAAAACCCACCACGTCATTGGCGCTTTACTGAAAACTATATGTCTTGAACAGTCTTGTAATATAATTCGTTTGTAGTGAAGCGCCAATGACGCAGTAGGCTTTAGGTTTTTACAGTTAAGGAAGGGGGCGGTATCCAAACTCTTGTTCGTAGTGATACTATATTCGTTTTGAACAATTTTGAAATGAACTAATAAATTAAACTGAATATTTGATGTATAATAATATTAATTGCTGAAAGCTCATCAGTTCAAGATTTTACTATAATTTTTATATTTATTTCTAATATTAAGGTTAATCTACTTAAATTCTTAACATTGAAGACACAGACCAGGCAAATTTGAAACACGCCCATTTACAACCCGCTGACTAATAGATTCACCCCTTAGGGTAATTTCTTCCTTGATTATATTATGAGTTTGTTGACTAGATGCTTGATCGGGAGATATCGCGAGTAAGCTGTATGACTCTAAGTGACCATCAAATATTGAACAAGCCCCTGGTAATTTTTTGAGGGGGGGAGCTTTAGTTATTAGCACGATTGTGCACGGCCTCTTTTGAATCCATCACTGTAGCAACAAAAGAGCATGCAATGCACCGATCTATTATCCATGGTCACTAACGTGACTAGTGCGTCGTCCCCCCTAGGAGCTAAGATATAGCCCTAAGTTCTATACAAAGTTACTGATATTCTTTTTCAAAATACATTTTTTGCGCTATGAAGCCAAAGATGATGAGAAAGGCGCCAAAAAATCATGCCAGCCAACAAAGGAAGTAACAGTTTTGTATAGAAATTAAATAAAAAAACAATTTTTTTCAACTGAAAGTAAAGAGCAGCATTAAAACTTGAAACGAAAAGAAATTATTGCGTATATGATGGGGATTGCTACTCCTTAAAACCTCGCTCTTCACGCTAGTTTTTTAGAACTTAAAAAAAAAGCTTCTTATTGTTCTAATTAAACGAACAGTGTTTCGGGAGTCGTTGTTAAAGAATTGGGACATAATTCAAACTTTAGTGTAAAGAGTGAGGTGTTGAGGAGGAGTAATCCTCCTCATATGCGTAATAATTTCTGTTCGTTTTAAGTTTTAACGTTGCTTATTACATTCAGTTGAAAAAACTTGTTTTTTGTTTAATTTCTGATCGTTTTTTAAGTATTGCCAGGAAATCTGGCAACATCTCCACGAATAAATCCCTCTTGCTCACAGATTTATTCTCTAGATAATTCAATCCTGATAAAAATTTACCTCGGACAAGTACCCTTAACATCTCCACGCGTAAAATTGAGTCGACAATAAGAAAGCAATAACTAAGAAGAATTTTCGTATAGGAATTCTGGCAAATTCCCTTAGTTTAAAAGTTCCCCTGAAAAATTTACCGCATGGAAACTACCCTCCCCATGGAGAATCCCACCAGCAAACCCCCCCCCCTGAAAATTGTATGCAAACGTACCAATAACAAATACTTTACGTGAATAATGGGCAAATTTTGTAACTTACAGACCTTGTCCCATGGGCTGTGGGGGGCCAAGATATCTACAAAGTCATTGTTATTTGGCCTTTCAAATGGGGTGTCATTTGGGATTTTCAAGGGGGCAGTTGCCCCCCCAACAAATTAAAAAAAGCTATTATATAGCCCGTCTTCTTGACTTTCTGGATGCGGAACTTGTTTCCCCCCTCAATAAAAATGCTGGAGCTATGCCCCTGCCTTTCAACTATGCTGAAGAAAATGGCTATCTCAAAATTTTGTTTGGACCGTTTTTCGATAAAAGGGGCGAGTAAGGGGACATAGTTCCCCTCCAATTTTTTTGGTTACTTAGAAAGGGCACTAGAACTTTTAATTTCCGTTTTAATGAGCCCTCTCAAGATCTTCTAAGACCAATGAGTCGATACGATCACCCCCGGGTAAGACTAAACTTAATGAAACTTACATATTTAAAATAAGCATAAAATTTCAACTTCTGATATGTCTACTGGTATCAAAACTCTGTTTTTTTAGAGTTTTGGTTACTATTGATCCGGGTCGCTCCTTACTTAAAGTTCGTTACCACGAACTGTTTGACTAGGGCTATATCGAACCATATTTGGGAGGAGATCTGGGATACGGTATTATCACGGTAGCAGTCATTGCATATGGGAATAGTTTTGGATGCGAATCTATGGGTCCCATGTTTTTGCTAGTATAATGTCTAGTCCAGAAACCAATAATTCCAGAAAGCAGATCAAAGCAATGATAAATTGTAGGACAGTCATTGAAAACCAGATAATAGCAACAGACTGCCAATGAAAATATGGTCGTCATTCAGTTATCTAGTTTATAAATTAGCAAGGGTGCGGAAACCTCTTGTTCACTTTATTTTGAAATTGAAGTTCCATTTAAATGTTTCTGAATTATAATCCACTCAAATCTCTTGACCCAATATAATTTTTATCCCGTTGGTTCAATATCATTAAGTCTTGTATGCAGAATCAATCAATAAGCAAACCATACTTGTTCGGCTAATTTCTAAGTTCTATTATGCACCCCCACCATCATATGTAGATTTAGTCAAATCAGGTTGGTGATTTAACTTTTTTAGTGAGAAGGATGTGTGCATGAATATTTCTCGGGGAAGGCTCTAAAATAAAATACAAAAATATAATAATTTGAATAAGAAAAATGCAGAAATTTCCGGAAAAAAAGGATATCAGGCCTCGGGCCGATTAGGATTTCAGCTTCAAGGTCCCGAGATCACTTGCATCCGTACAGTTTTAGTAAAGAGCCTGGGAATAAAAACATGACTAAACTTAACTGATTCTCTTTACGAAAAGAAAAACAATTCTGTAATTAGTAAAAAAAGAAAGACATAAAAAAATAAGATTATTACTGTTACACAGATCGAGACTAATTTTTGGCTGTGTCAATTCATGAACCCCAAAATTTGTTCAGTCTCAAATAGTCTGGAAACTTGCAGTGTTTATGAAACAGGGTGAACTAGACCCTAATAGAGACATAACATTTAGAAGTTTCGTTGTATCAGTATTAAACGCCTAAAACTGCCTAAAATACCTTTCTCAGTTTCCTTAAACTTACTGGGCATATAGACAGGACCAATGGAGGCCCCCTTTAATCAGCATATAAAGACAAAGAAAGTATGAATAAAAACTAGTTACATCAAGTGGGGACCCACAAATTTCTAAAAACCTTAAATTCTCCTTTTTTTGGCTTGAAACTTACAGGGCATAAGAAAGGGACGAAGGGAGATAAATCAAAACCCCTATGCTTTCTAAAAGCCAGAATATTCAGAAATTCAATACTTAACTGAAAAAATTCTTTTCAATTTTTTCATTTTTATAACTTTAAGAATTCAAAATTAATTAAGATTTTAAGGAATAAATATGAGCATATTTATATTAAACTAACAATGCACATTTTTTTTTTCAGTAAAATCATTTGAATTTTTTTCAGTAAAGTACAATTGATTTTCTGATTTTTAGAAAGCATGGCGTATTATATCCCTACTCACATTAATTTCTGCTTGTTTTGAGTTTGCCTCCGTTATTTATTTTAATTTATGTTTGTGTTGGGTTTGATTTGTTTATTTATGCTGATTTGTGGTAGTTGTATGCTTTGTAGATTATTTGACTCTATTTTTGTTCATTTTTGGTTTAATGGATTAATTGTTTTTTTGAAAAAACTTATTTCGTGGAAAAAGTTTTTTAAATTAATTTTTTAAAAAGTCAGTTGTTGTGTATTGATTTGCCAAACCCCAAAATGGGACAGACATTATTTTTCTTCTGTCAACTTAATTGATATTGATCAAAACAGTCAATAAGACCGGGTCAAGGCAAAATTAAATAAAAATAACGAATTTTAGAAGAAAAAAATTCGGCTATATCGATTCGTAGTAAGACAAAGTTTAACATTCTTCCTAGCTAAATCGTTTGAAAGCTACAAAACAACTGAACGTAAATGATAACTTGGGAACCTCAATAGAAGAATAAGTCAAGAAACACTAGTTGGAATTTTTTGCGAATTTCGAATTCTTTATTTTTTACAAAAAAATATATTTTTTTTACATTATTTTTTTTTTTTTTACAAAAAAAATATTTGTAATATAATTCGTTTTCAGTAAAGTGCCAATGACGCAGTCGGTTTTAGACTTCTACAGTGAGAGAAGGTGGTAATACCCAAGCTCTTGTTTGTAGTAATTTTTGGTCGTTTCAAGCTCGATTTGCATAATCAATTTAAGTTTCACTCGTTTTAATATTTATTTATTCATTTACTTTAGTATCTATTTTATGTTTGTTTGCATGGATTATTCATTTAATTTCTGTTCGTTTTGGGTTTCATTTATACTTCCATAGCGAAATATTTTTTTTTCGTTTTGAGCTTGATTTGCATATTTAATTGAAGCACTACTCGCTTTAAGATTTTTTATTCATTTATATTGTTTCTTGTTGTACGTGTTTTTACTATGATTGTTTATTTAATTTCTGTTCGTTTTGGGTTTGATTTATTCTTTAATAGTAATTTCTTGTCGTTTTGGGTTTGCATTTTAACAGGTATTTGTATCTGCTGTTCTTAAGTTTAAAATGACCTTTACTTTTCTTTAAAAAGCTTCTTTCCCGGAATTTTTTTAAAAACTAATTTCCATGAAAAACTCAGAAAACAAGAATAACTAATTTGCACTTAATTAATTGCACATAATTTGCACTGAAAAAAATATAGATGTTTTTACTTTTATAACTTTAATAAATAAAATAATATTAACATTTTGATTACTAAATATCAGTATTTGTATATTAAACTGACAATGCACATTCATTTGTTTTTTTTTCAGTAAAGTGCAAATTATGTTCTGGCCTTGGGAGGCATAGGGGTTTTGAGCCCAACTTATGTTAATTTCTGCTCATTCTAAGTTTAACTCGGTTATTTATTGCAATTTCTGTTCGTTTTGGGTTTCATTTATTTATCGATAATGATTTGTGGTAGTTTCACGCTTGGTAGAGTGTTTGATTTTATTTTTGCTCATTTTTGGTTTAATGGAGTTCTTTACTTTTCTTTGAAAAACTTATTTTGTGGAAACATTTTTTTTTTATTAATTTCTATTCGTTTTATATTGACATAGTCTTTTCAGGGAAAAAGAAAATAGTACTTTAAATCTTTTCGTTTTCTTAAGAATTCATAGTTTGGCCTGCTATTTGTATGCTGGAAAACAAAATTCAGCAATTTTTAACAGCATACACCCTTTTAAGAATCTGGACACAAATAGTACTGTTTAATTAGTTTCATACCTCCTCTAGTTGACCTGAAATGGAAAACTTCATACCATTCGCAAAAAAAAAATCTGTTTGCTTTCTTTGATAGCTTGGATACACTTACGCTATTTTGATTTGGTTAAATTTTAAGAGCAGAAGCCGCCCCAAAAGTTTAAACATAATACCCTCAGTCGTTCTTGGGATACTGCTGAGATGCCTTATTGGGAATTAGCATTCACAAAGTCCATTTTGATTTAATTTTATGGCAACATTTTTTTTTTAAACTTAAAGGCAAATGGGAGGGTGGGTGTGGGAGGGGGATTAGTTGCCCTCCAATCACTTTCGACTATTAAGAAGAGCATTATTCCTTTCTCTTTTCAATCGAATGAGCCCTTTTCGGAGTTCCTACGACAACTCCTTCGATACAAAGTGCCCTGGTCTAAACAACAACAACAACAACAACAAAATAATACATCTTACCCGCATCGATCTTTACTATAAAAATGTCAAGCCTTCCAATCACTTTAAATATTTAAAAGGGCACTAAGCCTTTCGATTTCTCATCGAATGAGCCATTTTTGAGTTTCTACGACGACACTTTCTATAAACACCTTATATGCCCTCAGGGCATAAATTACAACCATTACCCTAAGGCTGTGAAGGTGGTTGTCATCCTCTAGGACCTAATTTCGAGAACTTTCAACTACGTTAAACAAAATGGCTATTGCAAAATTTTGATTGGATGTGTCTTGGAAACTGATGGGCGTGAGAGCGGCGTTAGTCACTCTCCAATCACTTTCAACTATTAAAAAAGCCACTAGTCCTTTCAATTTCATATCAAATGAGCCCCTTTGAAGTTTCTACGACAACACTTACAATAAAAACCTTATATACCCGCAGGGCATAACATAAAACCCTTGCCCTGAGGGCTGGGAGGGGGTGGTCATCCTCAAAGACCTACTTTCTAGAACTTTCTGCAACGTTGAACAAAATAGCTATCTAAAAATTTTGATTGGATTTGTTTGGGGGAATGGTGGGCGAGAGAGGGGGGCTAGTTACCCTCCAATCACTTTTAATTATTAAAAGGGCACTAGCCCTGTCAATTTCCAATTGAATGAACCCCTTTTGAAGTTTTTACAACAACTCTATCTATGAGAACCTTACACGCCCCCAGGGCATAACTTACAACCTTTGCCCTGGGGGCTCTGGGGGGTTTGTCATCCTTAAATACATAATGTCCAGACCTTTTAACTAAGTTGAACAAAATGGCTATCTCTAAACTTTGATTGAATGTGTTTGGGGAAATGGTGGGCGTGAGAGGGGGGTTAATTACTCTCCACTCGCTTTCGACTATTAAAACGGGCAATTTTAATTTCCAATCAAATGAGCCCCTTTTGAAATTTCTACAAGAACTTTCTATATAAACCTTATATGCCCCTATCACTTACAACCCTTACACTGAGGGCTCTCATGGGTCTATCATTGTAAAAGAACTAATTTCCCCAACTTTCGACTACGTTGAACAAAGAGGATATCTCAAAATTTTGATTGGATTTGTTTGGGGAAATGGTGGGCATGAGAGGGGGGTTAGTTAACCTTCAATCACTTTTGACTATTAAAAGGGCCATAGCCCTTTCAATTTCCAAATTTCATAATTTCATAATTTCATAATAATTTCATGATTTCCACTTAGAAACATAATTTCTAAGTGGAAATTAACTACGCTGAACAAAATTACTATCTAAAAATTTTGATTGATGTTTTTTGGGAAAAGGTGAGCGCGAGAGGGGGGTTAGTTGCCCTCAAATCACTTTCAACTA
Source organism: Artemia sp. Qi Xiang Cuo (assembly GCF_049724085.1). Classification (NCBI taxonomy): domain Eukaryota; kingdom Metazoa; phylum Arthropoda; class Branchiopoda; order Anostraca; family Artemiidae; genus Artemia; species Artemia sp. Qi Xiang Cuo. Next base: position 53,903,980 of record NC_142809.1, on the reverse strand, counting down.
TTAAAAAGGGCACTAGACCTTTGAATTTCCAATCGAATGAACCCCTTTTTAAGTTTCTACGACAAAGATTTCAATAAAAACTTATATGCCCCCCGTGCATAACTTATAACCGTTGTCCTAAAGACTGTTGGGGGGAGTGCCCTACTCAAAGGTATAATTTCCTAAACTTTAAACTGCGCGGAACAGAAAGGCTATCTCAAAATTTTGATTGGATGATTTTGGGGAAATGTTGGGCGTGGAACGGGTGCTAGTTGCCTTACAATCACTTTCGACTATTAAAAAGGGCGCTAGCCATTTCAATTTCCAATCGAATTAACCATTTTTGAAGTTTCTAGGGCAACACGTTCTATAAAAACCTTATATGCCACAAGGGAATAACTTACAACCCTTGCTCTGAAGGCTGGGGGGGGGGGGGGGGTGTTATCCTCGAAAACTTAATTTCCAGAGCTCTCAACTACGTTGAACAAAATGGCTATCTTAAAATTTTGATTGAATGTGTTTGTGGAAAAGGTGGCCGTGAGAGGGGGGTTAGTTGTCCTCAAATCAGTTTCGACTATTAAAAAGGGTACTGACCCTTTGAATTTCCAATCGAATGAGCCTTTTTTGAAGTTTCTATGGCAATTCTTTCTTTAAAAACCTTATATGCCCCGAGGGCATAACTTACAACCCTTGCCCTGAGGGTTGTGGGGGAGTGACTTCGTCAAAAACATATTTTCTAACTGAAGATCAACTACGCTGAATAAAATGGCTATCTCAAAATTTTGATTAGATGTGTTTCGAGAACTGGTGGGCGTGGAAGGGATGTTAGTTGCCTTCCAATCACTTTCGAATATTAAAAAGGGCAAAAACCACTCCAATTTCCAATTCAATGAGCCCTTTTCAATGTATCTACGGCAACTCCTTCGATTCAAAGTGCCCTGGTCTAAAGGAAAAAAATAATAAATAATACATTGTGCCGACATCCTTCTTGTATGCCCCCAGGACATAACTTAAAACCCTTGCCCTTAGGGTTGTGGGGGAGTGACCTCCTCAAAATTTTTTTTTTCTATTTGGAAATCAGCTACGCTGAACAAAATGGCTATCTCCAAATTTTGATAGGATGTGTTTGGGAGAATGATGGGCATGGGTGGGGGGGGGGGGGGTTCAGTTGCCCTCCAATCACTTTCGACTATTAAAAAGGGCACTAGCTACTCCAATTTCCAATCGAATGAGCCCTTTTCCAAAGTTATTCGACAACTCCTTGATACGCGTTGGGGGGGGGGGGGTCTCTCAAATCCCTTTGACTCATAAAAAGGGAACTATAACTTCCAATTTAATATCGAATGAGACCCATCTGAATTTAATACTACCACCTTTTCCATAAAAACCTTATATTCTCCCAGGGCATACTTAAAGTCCTTCCCCCAGGACTCAGGGGGTTATGCCGACCCTGGAAGCATTGTTTTATGTTCTTTTGACTATTTTAAACGAAATTGCCATCGCACAATTTCAATCAGACGCACTTTGTGAAAAGAGGGGTAGTCGGGTGGGGGGGGGGGGGTTGTGTGCTACTTCACCTCCATCAGTATTGACTCTTAAAAGAGAACTAGAATTTCCAGTTTCGACCAAATGAGGCACCTCTGAGGCTTATACAACCACCCCCTCCATAAGAACCTTAAATGCGCCAGGGAAATTACTTGTAATCCTCGCTCTCAGGCTCTGGTGGTTTGTATCAACCTCAAAAGCCTTGTTGTATAATATTAATTAAAAAAAACTTTCCAAAAAATAAGTTTTTAAAAGAAAAGTAAAGGCCATTTTAAACTTAAGCTCAGGAGATATGAATACCTTTTAAAATTCAAACTCAAAACGACCAGAAATTACTATTAAAGAATAAATGAAACCCAAAACGAACAGAAATTAAACAATCATAGCAAAAAACATACAACAAGTAATAATATAAATAAATAACTATATCTTAAATCAATTAATTCTCGGATTTAACATTAAAATCAAGATTAATACGAAAAATAATTGTTTGCTTTTTACGTATAAATCAAACCTAATACAAACAGAAATTAAATAAACAGTGACTGCAAGGAAACACGCAATGTAAATCAATATGAGTGAATAAATAAATCTTAGAACGAGTGAAACCTAAATTGAATATACAAATCAAGCTTGAATCTAATAAAAATAACTAAAAACAAGAGTGTTGGTATTGCCTCACTGCAGAAGTCTAAAACCTACTACATCATTGGAGCTTTACTGAAAGCTGTATGATTATTGAACGGTCTTGGAAATTATAAACAAAATCAACTTGAATAATAGATATATTAATTGAAAAAAAAACTTTCCGAAAAATAAGTTTTTCAAAGAAAAGTAAAGGCCATTTTAAACTTAAGCTCAGGAGATACAAATACCTATTAAAATTCAAACTCAAAACGACCAGAAATTACTATTAAAGTATAAAAGAAACTCAAAACGAACAGAAATATTTTGAACAATCATAGCAAAAAACAAACAACAAGTAATAATATAAATTAATAAATAGATCTTAAAGCGAGTAATGCTTAAATTGAATATGAAAATCTAGATTAAAACGAAAACAAATATATTTCTATTGAAGCTTGAATGAAACTTTAAACGAACAGAAATTAAATAAACAGTCAATGCGAACAAATATACTATATATATTAATGTAAATGAATAAATAAATCTTAAAACGAGTGAAACTTAAATTGAATATGCAAATAAAGTTTGAATCGAATAAAAATAACTACAAACAAGAGTTTGGGCATCGTCTTGCTGCAGAAGCCTAAAACCTGCTGCGTCATTGGCGCTTTACTGAAAACAATTCTTTCAAATATTCTCACTAAAAAATCAAAAATTAATTAAGATTTTAGGGAATAAATATCAGCATATGTATATTAAATTGACAATGCACATTTTTTTCAGTAAACTTATTTGAATTTTTTGCAGTAAAGTACAAATTATATTTTGGCTTTTAGAAAGCATAGGGGTTTTGAACCTTACTCACATTAATTTATGCTCGTTTTGAGTTTGACTCTAATATTTATTTTAATTTTTGTTCGTTTTGGGTTTCATTTATTTATTGATACTGATTTGGGGAAGTTGTATGCTTGGTAGATTATATGATAGTCCGGACGCCAGGTGTTGAAAATGTGAACCATATCACGACGGAATGGGGCTGCTACGAGAATTAGCCTACCCTCCACCCCCCTAAATTGACCATGCAGATTCAAAAATACCAATGGCACTTGCTTCCGAGTGGTGGAACACTCCGAAACTTGACATTTTATTATATTTTGGTGTTTGATGCAAGAAAATGCATGTTCCACAAGGTTTGAGGTGCAATTTTCCGCTCAAATAGAAATGCCTAGAAGCCATAGAATGTTTTCATAACAAACTAACACGATTAGTTAAAAAAAATGGCAGAGTTATAAAAAATGGCAAAACTATATGAGTCTTGAACAGTCTTGGAAAGTATAAACAAAATCAAATTGAATATTAGATATATAATGATATTAATTGTTGAAAGATCCATCAATTCAAGATTTTTTTTACTGTAATTTTTATTTTCATTTTCAATGCTGTAAGAACTGGAAAATAAAAAATTTTTAATATACGAGTAATTGTTTTTCAGTGAAGCACCAATGACGCAGAAGGCTTTAGGTTTTTAAAGTTAAAGAAGGGGGCAGTATCCAAATTTTGCTTGTAGTGAAACTATACTTGTCTTGACCAATCTTGAAAAGAACTAATAAATTAAACTGAATATTTGATGCATAATGATATTAATTGCTAAAATCTCATCACTTCAAAATTCTACTGTAATTTTAATATTTATTTTCAATATTAAGTACAAAAGAAAACATTTGTAATATAATTCGTTTTCAGTAAAGCGCCAATGACGCAGTAGGTTTTAGGCTTCTGCAGTGAGACGATACCTAAACTCTTGTTTGTTGTTATTTTTATTCGATTCAAACTTGATTTGCATATTCAATTTAAGTTTCTCTCGTTTTAAGATATATTTATTAATTTACATTAGTATATATTGTATGTTTGTTCGCATTGATTTTTTATTTAATTTCTGTTTGTTTTAAGGTTGATTTATACTTTAATAACAAGATATTCTTTTTCGCTTTAAGCTTGGTTTTCGTGTTCAATCTAAGCATTACTCGCGTTAAGATCTATTTATTCATTTATATTATTACTTCTTGTATTTTTTTTGCTATGATTGTTTATTTAATTTCCGTTCGTTTTGGGTTTCATTTATTCTTTAATAGTAATTTCTGGTCATTTTGAGTTTGAATTTTAACAGGTATTTGTATCTCCTGAGCTTAAGTTTAAAATGACCTTTACTTTTCTTTGAAAAACTCATTTTTCGGAAAGTTTTTTTTCAATTAATTGTTGTTCGTTTTTAATTGCAAAAAGTTTCAAGTTTTTATGGCCTGGGGGGGTGCTTACTGTCCGATTATTCTTGACTTTAAAAAACGGATCTAGAACTTTGAATTTAAATCGAATGAGGCTTTTTTCAAAGTCTATACGATTACCTCTTTGATAAAAACCTTATATATGAACAATAGAAAGCTTGCATAACTTGTGGACAGCGATTGACAACAATGAATGGATTGAAAAAATAGCTCCAATAAAGGGGTTTAGACCATTTCACTTGCTGACGCAAAGGGATCACGACTGTTTGGAAATGACCTTAATAGGAATTTGTGTGCCAAAGCAATTTTGAATCTATCACAGAGTATGTATTTTAACCTTATAATTGGATAATTATAATAGATTTTCAATGTGTTCTTCCCATACAAATCCCCTTCCCATAAGCTATAAACCCCTCCTTAATAAGTTATGCCCCAGGGCATAACTTACAACGCCTACCCCTGGGCCCTGGTGGGCTGTGTCGAGTCCGGAGTTTTTTGTTATCAGAACTTTGAACTATGTTAACAAAATGTCTATCTCGAAATTTTTATCTAATGCATTTAGGGCGTAGAGGAGAGAGGGAGGCTAGTCGCCATTCAATCTATTTTGACTATCAAAAAGTGAACAAAAACTTTCAATTTTCAATCAAATGAGCCCTCTCTAAAGTTTATACGAGCATCCCTTCCATAAGAAATAAAATAAATAATTTCTGAGATCACACTTGCTAATCATGATAAAACAAAAAATCGCGAAAAAAGGAAGAAAACGAGGACCACTAACAGCCAGTGAAAAAACTGGCTTTTTTCACTGGATTTTAATTGTCCTTGTTTTCTTCCTTTCTTTGCGATTTTTTGTTTTATCAAGAAATAATATGAAGGATTCGGAGAATCCTTAAATTACAACCCTTGCCCTGAGGGCTTTGGGGGAGTTGTAATCCTCAAAGACCTAATTTCCAGAACTTAAAACTACGTTTAATAAAATGGCTGTCTTAAAAGTTTGATTGGATGTGTTTGGAGAAGAGGTGGGTTTGAGAGAGATGTTAGTTGTTCGACTATTACAAAGGGCACTAGCCCTCAGAATTTCCAATCGAATGAGCCTTTTTAGAAGTTTCTACGACACTGCCTTCTATAAAAACCTTATAAGCCCCCTGGGCATAACTTAAAACCCTTGCACTGAGGATTGAGGGGGATTGTCCTCCTCAAAAACATATTTTCTATCTGGATATCAACTGCGCTGAACAAAATGGCTATATCAAAATTTTGATTGGATGTGTTTGGGGGAATGAAAGGCGTGGGTGGGGGCTAGTTGCCCTCCAATCACTTTCGACTATTAAAAAGGGCACTAGCCCTTTGAATTTACAATTGAATTTGCCTGTTTTGAAGTTTCTATGACAAAACAGTCTATAAAGACCTTAGGTGCCCCCAGGGTGTAACCTAAAACCAATGCCCTGAGGGGTGTGGGGGAGTGTTCTCCTCAAAAACATGTTTTTATCTGGAAATCAACTGCGCTGAACAAAATAGCTATGTCAAAAGTTTGATTGGATGTGTTCGGGGAAAAGATGGGCGTGGGGGGGGGGCTAGGTGCCCTCCAATCATTTTTGAATGTTGAAAAGGGTACTAGTCTTTTAGTTTTCATTCAAATGAGCCTGTTTAAATATTCTACGACAAAGCCCTGTATAAAAATCTTATATGCCCGCCAGGTCTTAACTTAAAACCCTTGTCCTGAGGGTTGTGGGGGAGTGTCCTCCTCAAAAATATATTTTCAATCTGGAAATCAACTACGCTGAACAAAAATGGCTATTTCAAAATTTTGATTGGATGTTTTTAGGGGACTGATGGGCGTAGGGGGGGGGGGGCATGCATCCCTCTAATCACTTCTGACTATAAAAAAGGGAACTATCCCGTTGAATTTCCAATTAAGCTAACCTTTTTTTAAGTTTCTACGACAACGCCTTCTATAAAAACCTTATATGCCCCCAGGTCATATCTTAACACCCTTGCCCTGATGGTTGTGGGGAAGTGTTCTCATCATAAACATATTTTCTATCTGTAAATCAACTACGCTGAACAAAATGGTTATCTCAAAATTTTGATTTGATGTGTTTGGGGAAACAATGGGCGTGGGGGGGGAGGCTAGTTGCACTCCAATCACTTTCGACTATTAAAAAGGGCACTAGCCCTTTAATTTCCAAACGAATGAGCCTGTTTTAAAGTTTCTACGACAACGCCTTTTATAAAATCCTTATATGCACCCAGGGCATAACTTAAAACCCTTGCCCTGAGGGTTTTGGGGGAGTGTCCTCCTCAAAAATATATTTTCTATCTGGAAATCAATTACGCTGAACAAAATGGCTATCTGAAAATTTTGATTGTATGTATTTGGGGAAATTATGGGCGTGGGGGGGGGGAGGGGGCTAGTTACACTCCAATCACTTTCGACTATTAAAAAGGGCACTAGCCCTTTAATTTCCAATTGAATGAGCATGTTTTGAAGTTTCTGCGACAACTCCTTCTAAAAAACCTTATATGTATCGAGGAAATAATTTGAAACCCTTGCCTTGAGGGTTTTGGGTGAGTATCCTCCTCAAAAATCTATTTTCCCTCTAGAAATCAACTACGCTGAACAAAATGGCTGTCAAAATTTTGATTGGGTGTGTTTGGGGTAATGATGGGCGTGGGGGGGGCGAGTTGCCCTCCAATCACTTTTGACTTTTGAAAATGGCGCTAGCCCTTTAATTTTCAGTCGAATGATCATGTTTTGAAGTTTCTACGACAACACCTTCTATAAAAACCTTATATGCCCCCAGGGCATAACTTAAAACCCTTGCCCTGAGGGTTGTGTGGGATTCTCCTCCTCAAGAATATATTTTCTATATGAAAATCAACTACGCTGAACAAAATGGCTAACTCAAAATTTTGATTGAATTTGTTTGGGGGAAGGAGGGGCGTGGGGGGGGGCGCGAGGTGTCCTCCAATCATTATCGACTACTAAAAAGGACACTAGATCTCTCGATTTCCAGTCGAATGAGCCCCCTTTCAAGCTCCTACGACGACCCCTTCGAGAGGAAGTGCCTCTGGGAAAAAAAAAAAAATAATAAAACATTGGAGCCGTATGGCATTTACTATAGGCAACGCTACAGCGTTGCCTCTGATAATGATATTCATTGTTGAAAGATCCATCAGTTCAAGATTTTTTTTTCACTGTAATTTTTATTTTCATTTTCAATGCTGTAAGAACTGGAAAAGAATTAATTTGTACTATAAAAGAAATTCGTTTTCAGTGAAGCGCCAATGACGCAGAAGGCTTTAGGTTTTTGCAGTTAAAGAAGGGGGCAGTATCCAATTTTTGTTTGTAGCGAAACTATATTTGTCTTGACCAATCTTGGAAAGAACTAATAAATTAAACTGAATATTTGATGTATAGTGATATTACTTGCTGAAAGCCGATCAGTTCAAAATTTTACTTTAATTTTAATATTTATATTCAATATTAAGTACAAAAGAAAACATTTGTAATATAAATCGTTTTCAGTAAAGCGCCAATGACACAGTAGGTTTTAGGTTTCTACAGTGAGACGATACCCAAATTCTTGTACTTAGTTTTTTTTATTAGATTCAAGCTTCATTTTCATTTTCAATTTAAGTTTTAGTTGCTCTAAGATTTATTTATTCATTTACATTAATATATATTGTATGTTTATTCGCATTGATTGTTTATTTAATTTCTGTTCGTATTAAGTTTCATTTATACTTTAATAGCAAACTATTCTTTTTCGTTTTAAGCTTGATTTTTATATTCAATCTAAGCATTACTCGCTTTAAAATCTATATATTCATTTATATTATTACTTTTTGTATTTTTTTTGCTATGATTGTTTACTTAATTTCTGTTCGTTTTGGGTTTTATTTATTCTTTAATAGTAGTTTCTGGTCGTTTTGAGTTTGAATTTTATCTGGTATTCATATCTCCTGAGCTTAAGTTTAAAATGGTCTTTGAGTTTCTTTGAAATAATAATTTTTCTGAAAGTTTTTAAAATTAATTTTTGTTCGTTTTTGATTTCAAAAAGTTTATAGTTTTTATTGCATGGGGGGGGGGGGGTGCTTACTGTCCGATAATTCTTAACTTTAAAAATGGATCTAGAACTTTCAATTTATAAATTGAATGAGGCTTTTTTCAAACTCTATACGATTACATCTTTGATAAAAACCTTATATATGAACAATAGACAGCTTGCATAACTTGTGGACAGCGATTGGCAAAAATGAGTGGATTGACAAGATAGCTCCAGTGAGGGTGTTTTGACCATTTCACTTGTTGACACAAAGGGATCACGACTGTTTGGAATTGACCTTAATAGGATGATGTGTGCCAAAGCAATTTTGCATCTATCACAGAGTATGTATTTTAACCTTATAATTGGATAATTATAATAGATTTACTATGTTTTCTTCCCATACAAAACTTTATGTTATTAAAGTCTTTGGGGTGGGGGCGGCGTAGTTGGCAGAAGGAAGAAAACTTTAGCGTAGACAGTAGCAGAGGGGGAGAGAAAGGTTAGAGACTCATCCAATATGGGGCGGAACTTCACTTATCTCCTCCGTTCCCGATTTAGGAGATCAGACAGACTCATTGGGCTGTAGAATTCTGGACCGCTTGAGTTGTGGAAGACATTAAAATACTCAAGAACACTTTATATTTTCAGTTATTGCAGGATTGATTTCATAGATTGTGGAATTGTGAGCCCCCTGGCCAATCATTTGGGTGAACCTCAACTCATAATATGCAATTTTGATTAATTGTTCCCTGTTATGTGCATATATTATTCTATATATGTTATTTTGAGTTATACTTTTATCGCATTGCGTTCATTTTTAAGGCTTGGGATAATAACTAAAACCTTAGCGGAGACAGTGGTGTGGGGAAGTTGCCCCCCTCAAATGCATAACTGAGCAGCCACAGAGAAAGTAATACGAATGAAATTAATCTGTCTTTCGAAAATATCTTTTTTCAAAAGACACGAACAGAATCGTCTAAAGGAACCTGAAGTGCTATCTCTGACATTTTCGTTGATTCTTTATTCCCCTTACTTTCAGATGTAAAATTTAGAATATTATCGAATGGATGTAGTCGTTCCCTCCCTGAATAATTCACATTTGGAAAACCCAACCCTGGGAAAGTCCTCCCCCCTCAAAGAACATTTTCATTTTCTTTATATGCCCCCAGGGTATAACTTAAAACCCTTGCCTTGAGGGTTGTGGGGGAATTTCCTCCTCAAGAACATATTTTCTATCTGAAAATCAACTATGTTGAGCAAAATGGCTATCTCAAAATTTTGATTGGATGTGTTTGGGGGATTGCGGGGCGGGGGGGGGGGGCTAGTTGCCCTCCAATCACTTTCAGCTATCAAAAAGGGCAATATCCCTTTGAATTTCCAATCGAATGAGCCTTTTTTGAAGTTTCTACGACAACGCCTTCTATAAAAACCTTATATTCCCCCAGGGCATATCTTTAAGCCCTTGCCCTGAAGGTTGTGAGGGAGTGTCCTGCTCGAAAACATATTTTCTATCTGGAAATCAACTACGCTTAGCAAAATGGCCATCTCAAAATTCTGATTGGATGTGTTTGGGGAAATGATGGCCGTGGGGGGGGGGCTAGTGGCACTCTAATCACTTTCGACTATTAAAAAGGGCACTAGCCCTTTGAATTTCCAATCGAATGAGCCTTTTTTGAAGTTTCTACGACAACGCCTTCTATAAAAACCGTATATGCCCCCAGGGCATAACTTAAAACCCTTGCCCTGAGGGTTGTTCGGGATTGTCCTCCTCAAAAATATATTTTCTATTTGGAAATCAACTACGCTGAAGAAAATGACTATCTCAAAATTTTGATTGGATGTGTTTGGGTGAATGACGGGCGTGGGGGGGGGGGGCTAGTTTCCCTCCAATCACTTTCGACTATTAAAAAGGGCACTATCCCTTTGAATTTCCAATCAAATGAGCCTTTTTTGAAGTTTCTATGACAACGCCTTCTATAAAAACCTTATATACACCCAGGGCATAACTTAATACCCTTGCCCTGAGGGTTGTGGGGGATTGTCCTCCTCAAAAACACGTTTTCTATCTGAAAATCAACTATGATGAACAAAATGGCTATCTCAAAATTTCGATTGGATGTGTTTGGGGGAAAGATGGGCGTGGGGGGGGGGGGGGCTAGTTGCCCTGCAATCAGTTTCGACTATTAAAAAGAGCACTTTCCCTTTGAATTCCCAATGGAATGAGCCTTTTTTGAAGTTTCTACGACAACGCCTTCTATAAAAAACCTTATATGCCCCAGGGTTATCTTAAACCCTTGCCCTGAAGGTTGTGGGGGAGTGTCCTCCTCAAAAACATTTTTCTATCTGGAAATCAACTAGCTTTTTTAATTTCCAATCGAATGAGCCTTTTTTGAAGTTTCTACGACAACGCCTTCTGTAAAAACCTTATATGCCCCCAGGGCATAACTTAAAACCCCTGCCCTGAGGGTTGTGTGGGAGTGTTCTCCTCAAAAATATATTTTCTATCTGAAAATCAACTACGCTGAACAAAATGGCTATCTCAAAATTTTGATTGGATGTGTTTGGGGAAATATTGGACGTGGGGGGGGGGGCTAGTTGCCCTCCAAAAAATTTCGACTATTAAAATGGGCACTAGCTCTTTGAATTTCCAATCGAATGAGCCTTTTTTGAAGTTTCTACGACAACGCCTTCTATAAAAACCTTATATGCCTCCAGGGCATGACTTAAAACCCTTGCCCTGAGGGTTGAGGGGGAGTGTCCTCCTCGAAAATATATTTCTTTCTGAATATATTTTCTATCTGAAAATCAACTACGCTGAACAAAATGGCCATCTCAAAATTTTGATTGGATGTATTTGGGGGAATGATGGGCGTGGGGGGGGGGGCTAGTTGCCCTCCAATCATTTTTGACTTTTAAAAAGGGCACTAGAACTCTCGATTTCCAATCGAATGAGCCCCCTTTGAAGTTTCTACGACGAACCCTACCATATGAAGTGCCTCTGGGAAAATAAATAAATAATAAAACATTGGAGCCGTATGGCCTTTACTATAGGCAACGCTACAGCGTTGCCTCTGATTTGGACTATTTTGAATAAAAGGACTGTCGCAAATTATCTATTGGATACATCTCAGGAAAACACGACATGTTTGTGTGTGGGGGGGTAGCTGCACTCTGATGACTTTGAATCTTAAAAAGGGCACTAGAACTTATGGTTACCAATGCAATAAGTCCCCTCCAAAGCATATACGACCATACTTTTTATAAGAACCTTATGTGCCCCAAAGGCATAACTTACAACCCTTTACCTGTGAGCTGTTGGGGGGGGGGGGTTATATTCCTCATAGAGTCTCAACATCTCAACTACGAAGAATAAAATTGTTATATCCAAATTTTGATTGGAGGTGTTAATGCAAATGCAGAACGTGGAGGGGGGGGGGCTGTTTGATCTCAAATCGCTTTGAATCTTAAAAACGGCACTTTAACTTCCAATTTCAAACCATATAAGCCCCATCTGGTGTTTATACGACCGCCTATTCAATAAAAGATTTATATACACTCATAGAATAGCTTAAAACCCTATCGCCAGGGCACTGGGGGGTCATGTCATCCCTAGAGACATTATTAGATGTTCTTCAGACTATTTAAAAAAAATTGGTATCTCATAAATTCAATCAGATGCGTTTGGTGAAAAAAGGGCTTGTAGGGGGGGGGGGGTTAAATGCCATCCGTCACTTTTGACACTTAAAAACGAACTAGACGTTCCAATTTATACCTAATGAGCCTCTTCTAAAGTTAAACAACCATCCCTTCCATAAAAACCTTAAGTACCCCTTGGGCATAATTTATAACCATTCCCTAATTTCTGGGGTTTGTTTCAACCCCAGAAGTCTTGTTATATGATACTTAAAATATTTTTAAAAAAGAATGGCTATCTCCAGGTCTATTAGATGCATTTTGGGATAATACGACATGTGTGTGTGTGGGGGGGGGGGGGGTAGCTACCTTTTGATCACTTTGACTCTTAAAAAGAGCACTGAAGCGTCTGATTACCAATCCAATGAGCCCCCTCAGAAGTTTATATGACCACGTTTTCTATAAAAACCTTATGTGCCCCCAGGGCATAACTTACAACCCTTGCCATGAGGGCTGGGGGGATTTGTCATCCTCAAAGACCTAATTTCCTGACCTTTAAAATACGTTGAACAAAATGGCTATCTCAAAATTTTGATTGGAAGTGTTTGAGGATATGATTGGCGTTGGGGAGGGGGGGGGGTCTTTTGCCCTCTGATCACTTTCGACTAAAAAAAGACACTAGTCCTCTCCATTACCAACGGAATGAACCCTTTTTGAAGCTTCTAGGGGAAAAATTTCTATAAAAACTTTATATTCCCCAAGAGCATAACTTACTACCTTTATCCCGAGGGCTATGGGGGGGGGGGGGTGTGTTTTCATCTTCAAAGACATAATTTCGAGACCTTTCAACTACGTTGAACAAAATGACCTTATCAAAATGATGATCAGAAATGTTTGCGGAAATGAAGGGCGTAGGGGGGGGGGGAGTGATACTCCCTCCGATTACTTTTGACTATTAAAACGGGCAATAGCTATTTGAATTTCCAATCGAACGAGCCATCTTTGATGCTGTTACGACATCTTTTTCTATTAAGACCTTATATGCCCCCAGGACATAACTTACAACACTTGCTCTGAGGGCTGGGGGAAGGGTGTCATCCTCAAAGACCTAATTTCCAGAGCTTTCAACTACGTTGAAAAAAATGGCTATCTCAAAATTTTGATTGGATGTGTTTGGGAAAATGGTGGGCGTGAGTGGTGGGTTAGTTGCGCTCTAATCACTTTTGACTATTATAAATGGCACTTGCCCTTACAATTTCCAATTAAATTAGCCATTTTTGAGGTTTCTACGAAAACGTTTTCTATAAGAGCCTCATATGCCCCACGGGCATAACTTACAATCCTTGCCCTGAGGGCTGTGGAGGGAGCATCATCCGCAAAGACATAATTTCGGGATCTTTCAACTACGCTGAACAAAATAGTTATCTCAAAATTTCGATTAGTTGTGTTTGGGGAAACAGTGGGTGTGCAAGGGGTGTTAGTTACCTTCCAATTATTTTGGGCTATTAAAAAAGGGCACAAGCCCTTCTAATTTCCAGTCGAATGAGCTCTTTTCAAATTTTCTACGACATCTCCTTCGATACGAAGTGCCCTGGTAAAGAAAACCAACAAAAATAATACGTTGTGCCAACATCGTTCTGAACTTAAGCAGCACTATTGCGCTTCCTATGATCTCCGATCTTTTGCAAAAAACTATAAAAGTGCTTAAAATGGATTCTTAGGATTCTAATCTACAGAATTTATTCAGAATAGGGAAGTTCTGGTTTTAACTATTGATTCTGTTGCTATTAAAAGACCTATTTCTATGAAAAATTCGGAAAAGAAGCTTCTAATTAAACCTTCCATTGTAAGCTAATCTCCAATTTTTTGCAAAGAAACTATAGAAAATACAAAAAAAAATTGATATTTAGGATTCTAATTTAAACGATCTATTCGGTAAAGGGCAGTTCAAGTTTTCTCTATAGATTAATTTAAAAACTTTTTCCACAAAATAAGTTTTTCAAAGAAAAGTAAAGAACTCCATTAAACTAAACATTTAGTTATAGACCAATCTCCAATATTTCGCAAAGAAACTATGGAAGAAACTATGGAATTCACGGAAGGACAGTTCTGGCTTTCGATAATGATTACTAATAAGAAATGGCTTATTTCCATGAAAAATACAGAAAGTAAACTTCTTATTGAACTTTTCATTATAATCTCAATTTTTTTGCAAAAAATACAAAATTTGAAGAAAATGAATCTTAGGATCCTAATTTATACTATTTATTCAAAAAAGTGCAGTTCCGATTTTCTCTATAGATTCCATCATAGGCAGCGCAATCGCACTGCCTAAGTAAAGCACGATGTTAGCACAAAGCGTTATTTTTTTTTCCATACTAGACATTTCGTATCGAAGGAATTGTCATAGAAACTTTGAAAAGGGCTCATTCGATTGGAAATTGAAATGCCTAGTGTCCTTTTAATAGTTGAAAGTGATCGGAAGGCAACTAACACCCCTTCCACAACCACTATTTCCACGAACACATTTAATCAAAATTTTGAGATAGCTATTTTGTTAAGCATAGTTGATTTCCAGATAGAAATTATGTTTTTGAGGAGGACACTCCCCCACAGTCCTCAGGGCAAGGGCTGTGAGTTATACCCTGGGACATATAAGATTTTTTTTTATAGAAAGTGTTGTCGTAGAAACTTCTAAAAAGGCTCATTCGATTGGAAATTCAAAGGGCTAGTACCCTTTTAATTGTCGAAAGTGATTAGAGGGTAACTAATCCCCCTCTCAAGCCCACGTTTTCCCCAAACCCATCCAATCAAAATTTAGAGATAGTCATTTCATTTACGTAGTTGAAAGTTCTGGAAACTAGGTCTTTGAGGATGAAACTCCCCCCCCCCACATTCCTCAATGCCGGGGATGTAAGTTATGCCCCGGGGGCATATTAGGTTTTTATAAAAAGCGTTGTCGTAGAAAATTCAAGAAGGACTCATTCGATTAGAAATCGAAATGGCCAGTGCTCTTTCTAATAGTCAAATTAGTTGGGGGGCAACTAACAACCCTTCTACGCCCACCATTTGCCCAAGCACATCCAGTCAAAAATGTGAGATAGCTGTATTGTTCAACGCAGTTTAAAGGTCCTGAAATTATATCTTTGAGCCGGACACTTCCCCCACAGTCTTCAGGGCAAGGTATGTAAGCTATGCCCTGGGGGCATTTAAGGTGTTTAAAGAAAGCGTTGTCGTAAAAAGTTAAAAAAGGGCTCATTCGATTGGAAATTCAAAGGGCTAGTGCCCTTTTCAATATTTGAAAGTAATTTGAAGGCAACTAACCCCCCTCTCACGCGCACCATTCCCCTAAACATTTTTGGGGGACTTCGTATGGATTCATTTTCCATAACAGGGCACTTCGTATTGAAGGAGTTGTCGTAGAAGCTTCGAAAAGTGCTCATTCGATTGGAAATTTGAATGGCTAGTACCCTTTGTAGTAGTCGAAAGTGATTGGAAGGCAACTAACACCATTTCCACACCCAACGTTTCCCCAAACATATCCAATAAAAATTTTGAGATAGCCATTTTGTTCAGCGTAAATAAATTCCAGATAGAAATTATGTTTTTGAGAAGGACACTCCCCCGTCAGGGCAAGGGTTTTAAGTTATGCCTTGGGGGCAAATGAGGTTCTTATGGAAAGCCTTGTGGTAGAAACTTCAAAAAGGGTTCATTCGATTGCAAATTCAAAAGGCTAGTGCCTTTTTTAATAGTCAAAAGTGATTGGAGGGCAACTAACCCCCCTCTAACGCCCACCTTTTCCCCGAACAAATCCAATCAAAATTTTGAGATAGCCATTTAGTTCAACGTAGTTGAAGGTTCTAGAGATTAAGTATTTGAGGAGGACAATCTCCCGCAGCCCTCAGGGCAAGGGTTGTAAGTTATGCCCTGGGGGCATATAAGGTTTTTATAGAAAGTGTTGCGGTAAAAACTTCAAAAAGGGCTCGTTTGATTGGAAATTGAAATGGCTCTTGTCCTTTTTTAATAGTCGAAAGTGATTGAAAGGCAACCAACACCCCTTCCACGCCCACCATTTATCCAGACACATCCAATCAAAATTTTGAGATAGCCATCTTGTTCAAAATATTTGAAAGGTCCGAAAATTGTATCTTCGAGGATGACACTCCCCCCACAGCCCTAAAGGTAAGGGCTGTAATTTATACCCTGGGGGCACATAAGGTTTTTATTGAAAATTTTGTAGTAGAAACTTGATAAAGGGCTCATTCGATTGGAAATTCAAAGGACTAGTGTTCTTTTTAATACTCTGAAGTGATTGGAGGGCAACTAACCCCCTCTCACGCCGACGTTTCCCCGAACACATCCAATAAACACTTTTAGATAACCATTTTTTTCAACGTAGTAAAAAGATTTAGAAATTAGGTTTTTGAGTATGATAACCTCCACAGAGCCCTCTGGGCAAGGGTTGTAAGTTATGTCCTGGGGACATAAAAGGTTTTGTATAGATAGCCATATTGTAAAAACTTCAAAAAGGGCTCATTTGATCGGACATTAGAGGGGCTTGTTCCCTTTTTAATAGTCGAAAGTGATTGGAGGATAACTAACATCCCTCTCACACCCACCATTTTCCCAAACACATCCAATCAAAATTTTGTGATAGCCATTTTGTTCGCAGTAGTTAAAAAGTCCGGAAGTTATGTCTTTGAGGATGAAACTCCCCCTAAGGTTCTCAGGGCAAGGGTTATAAGTTATGCCCTGAGGAATATAAGGTCTTTTAACGAAAGCGCTGTCATAGAAAGTACAAAAAGGTTTCGTTCGATTGGAAATAGAATGGGCTAGAGCCCTTTTAATAGTTGAAAGTGATTGGAGGGCAAGTAACCCCCTCTCAATCCCACCATTTCCCCAAACACATCCAATCAAAATTTTGAGATATTCATTCTGTTCGACGTAGTTGAAAAGTCCGGAAATTATGTCTTTGAGAATGACACCCCCCCCCCCATGGTCCTCAGCGCAAGGGTTGTACGTTATGCCCTGGGGCGATATAAGGTTTTAATAGTATTTCTTGTACGAAATATTTCTTGTTCTAAATATTTCTTGTTCGATTAATTTGAACAGTAACACCAACATTAAATTTTTTCTTCCCAGCCTTTTCCTTAGAATATTGTTTAAGAAAAGTGTCGAGAGAATTTTGAACTCCTCGATGAATTTCAAGAGGACTAACGTTTGACAAGGATCGATGAGGACGTTGATTATAAATCAACAGAATTTTTATCAAAATCTTGAATAAAAGCAGCAGTATTTTTCAACGTACAATATCTCGAAATTAAAAGTCAAATGGTAAAAATAAAAAATTCAGCCAATGCCACCTTTATCGTACTATAATTGTGACAGAGTATTGTATTATATTTCAATAGAACCTTTTTGACATGTGAATTAACAAATTCCCCCGATATGTTTAAACTTTTCTATATGAATCTTGTTCAAAGATCGACTCAAGGGCTCTAGCAACTTTATCTCCTCTCTTTGCATGTAATGGAACTGCATATGTATAAAGACTAAAAAAACTTATTGCAAGGTCACTTGTACGGTCTATTTTGGTGTCCTTGAATCTCTTTTAGAGCCAAAAGATCTGCTTGTAATATATGCAAGGTGAAAAAGGCTTTAGTTTTTAGATAATTATTACCGCGAACTCTAGGATTTCGATGAAAAGTGTAATTGAATTCCTTCTGTTAACGCTCTTTTGCTATCTTCTTTCAACTCTAGTGACTTTAGAAAGTTTTGTGAGAGAATATTCATAACTTATAAACCCGTTTCAAAACTTGATCCATTTTAACGTAAACGTGGTGTGAAAAGTTTGCTTCCCTTTTGCATACTAATTGAGGTTGAAAGACGAGTTCGTTTAATACCCTTACTACGCCCACATGGCGTGCTATCTTTTTATATATCTCGTGATATTTCTCCAAATTCCCTTAATCGATTTAAAGTGGGTTTATTCCCAATAAGACTTTTTAGAAAATTTTACGACTTTAAAAATTATATAAATGACTATCAAACGATTCAAGTTTTTTTTACCATTAATCCAAAAAACTTTTTGTGTAATATAAGTTAAAAAAAAAAGTAAAAGACTCAATTAAACGAAAAATAAACAAAAATAAAATTAAATAATCTACCAAGCATACAACTACCACAAATCAGTATCAATAAATAAATGAAACCCGAAACAAGCAGAAATTAAAATAAGTCAAACTCAAAACGAGCAAAAATTAATCTGAGTAGGGTTCTAAGCTCTATGCTTTCTAATAGCCAGAATATGATTTGTACTTTACTGAAAAAATTCAAACGAATTTGCTGAAAAAAATGTCCATTGTCAGTTTAATATACATATGCTTATATTTATTCCTTAAAATCTTAAATAATTTTACTTCTTAAAGTTATAAAAGTGAAAATATTTTAGTGAATTTTAGTAAAAGTGAATACAAATGAATATGCATTGTCAGTTTAATATACATATACTGATATTTAGCAATCAAAATGTCAATATTATTTGATTTATTAAAGTTATAAAAGTAAAAACATTTATATTTTTTTCAGTAAACTGCAAATTTTGTTCTGGCTTTGGGAAGGCATAGTTTTTGCGCCCAACTTATGTTAATGTCTTCTCGTTTTGAGTTTGACTCGGTTATTTATTGTAATATCTGCTCGTTTGGGTTTCATTTATTTATCGATGCTGATTTGTGGTAGTTTCAAACTTGGTAGATTATTTGATTTTATTTTTGCTCATTTTTTGTTTAATAGAGTTCTTTACTTTTCTTTGAAAAACTTATTTTGTGGAAACATTTTTTTTTATTAATTAGAAGTACATAGCCCCCATTCTTTTGGAAAGATTTGGGGAAAAACTTTCGGAAAGTTTTTTTAATTAATATTTGTTCGTCTTTTGATTGCGAAAAGTTTAAAGTTTTAAAAAAATTCTATATTTCAAAATAAGAATTTTTTTCAACATCAAACTTTCATCAAAGTATCAAACCTAGTATCAAAGTACGAAAGCATCAAAGTAAAGAAAGGATCAAAGCTAAGCTAGTGAATTTTAAGCTATGCTACATTTTGTTAACTGCTTTCAAGTTAGGTCTATTCATGTTCACTTAGCGTGGCCTGCCACCCTAAGTGAGTCTCAGCAAACCTAACTTGAAAGCAGTTAACTGAGTGTAACCTCGCCTAGAATTCAGTTATGCTGCTATCAATAACTAATGCTGAAAAGATGATAGCAATTGAGGTAGTGAAAACGTGTTGCCATCTATACTTTTAAATGTAAAACTCACTGAAAAGTTTTTCTTTGTTTTGTATGTGGCTGCCTCCGTTGTACTCTTTGGATGGTCATCGAAAGTAGTTAATGTATTGTATGTTTTCAATCAATATTGATTGTGCACTGAATGGATAAACACTTACGTATTATTTGAAAGAAAGGAATGAAGATGAAGTATTTCAAGAACTTGTGTGCACATGATAGTGTCATTGTAAGATTGAATGCTGACAAAAACAAATATTTGAACTGCGAAACAAGCACTAGTGGTAACACTATTGGAAACACATGCGTGCATTGTCATGACAGCAAGAAATAAAATTTCTTTGGAATACTGAAAAAGTTGAACTCTTATGATGGTGGATATGCGAGAGTGAGATCTCCAGATATGATATTACTCAAAGAGAATGCCAACATAAAAATAATAATTGATGAAGGGGTATCTTCTTGGTAGTGCTTTTAGTAACACGTTACCCAGTCATAAACTCTATTGCCAGCTTTCGGGTATTAGCATTCAGTAGAAGGTCAAAAGAAGACAGGTATACTTCTCTACTAATATCCAAAAAAATATCTTGTCTTCGTTCTGGAACTGTTACCTGTGTGAAAATAATGTGGTAATAGACACTGAAATTGCAGGCAAAATAAAAAGGTATTGGCATAAAGTATCACTAAGGAATATAAAGATGAATCGATGAAAAACAAAGCGCCAGCAAACAATACTAGTATCGACGACAGTTTATCAAGAGACACACTGAATGAATCTATAATACCAATGACAAAACTCATATTGAACGTGTAGCTAAAACCATTTTCAAAATCGTATATGCACCGAAATTGAATAAGTACCATGTGAAGAGAAAACATGATGAACCATTTAATGGAACAGATTAAAAACATTTAAACTTTTTATATGATATTAATAACATGTAGCATTGTATATGTCATTATTTCAATAAAATAAATCTCATCGTATAACTTTGTTATGTTTCCATTATTTTCTTAGGGTATGCTAGCAATTCCTTCGAGTCTGTGTCTGACTGAATCTTGATAACTGTTTTGTTAGGTCTTAAATTTTTTTTAGTGTCTCCTGTTTTGTTAGGTTTCACATTAAAGTTTTTTTAAAAGTGTCTTCTGTTTTGTTAGAGTTGACCTTAAATTTTTTTTTTCAAAGTGTCTTCTGTTTTGTTATATTTGACCTTAGAAGGTTTTTTTCAGTGTCTTCTGTTTCGTTATGTTTCCATTTAGAAGTTTTTTTCAAAGTGTCTTCTATTTTGTTAGGTTTCACCTTAAAAGTTTTTTCATGATTCTGTTTTGTTAGTTTCACCCTAACGTTATTTTTAGAGCTCTGTTTTGTTAGTTTTCACTTTAAAGTATTTTTTTCCAGTGTCTTTTGTTTTGTTATGTTTCATCTTAGAAATCTTTTAAAGTATCTTCTGTTTTGTTACGTTTCACCTTAAATAGTTTTTTCAAAGTGTCTTCTGTTTTATTAGGTTTCACCTCAATAGTCATTTTTTCAGTGTCCTGTTTTGTTAGGTTTCACCTTAAATTATTTTTCAGTGTCTTCTGTTTCATTAGGTTTTACCTTAAATGCGTTCCTTTTCAGCGTCTTCTCTTTTGTTCGGTTTCACTTTAAATGTTTTTTTAAGGTGTCTTCTGTTTTCTTAGGTTTCACCTTAAAACGTTTTTTTAAGTTTCTTCTGTTTCGTGACGTTTCACCTTAATTTTTTTGTCGAAGTGTCTTTTGTATTATTAGGTTTCACCTGAAAAGATATTTTTTTCAATGTGTCTTCTGTTTTGTTGGGTTTCAGCTTAAATATTTTTTTCGAAGTATTCTGTTTTGTTAGTTTTCACCTTAAAGTTTTTTTTCCAATGTCATCTGTTTTGGAACTTTTTACCTTACAAGTTCTGGATGATGTCGTAGAAATCAAAAGCACTGCATAGAAATCCCCATGAATTCATAAAATCAGGGTCAACTTTAGGAATCCAGACCAAACCAAAGACATCAAGAAAAAACTGTAGAAATCAAGACCGGTCCCTGGAAATACAGAAGGGTCCCATAGAAATCATAACCAATAGATAGAAACAGGGAAGCGTTCTTAGAAATAATAACCAATACACAGAAATCCGCACAAGTCTAAGAAAATCATGATCTACCATAAAAATCCAAACCAACCTAAGACATTAAGAAAAAACTTTAGAAATCATGACCGGCCCATAGAAATCCAGAAAAATTCCATAGAATTCATAACCAATCCATAGAAACCCAGGGGAATGCATAGAAACCATACCCAATGCCTAGAAATCCAGACGAGTTCATAAGAATCAGGGACAGCCCTACAAGTCCAGACCAAACCATAGAAATTAATACCATACCATAGAAATCAAGGCCAAACTGTAGAAATCATAGCCAGCCTTTAAAAAAATCATGACCAATACATTGTAATCCCGAATAATTCATAAAAACCATAACCAATACAAAGAAATCCCAAAAATCCAACAGAAATCATAAGCAATGCTTATGAATCCACACAAATTTATTAAAATCACAGTCAACCCTAAAAATCCAGACGAAACCAGGCATCAAGACAAAAGTAGAGAAATAATGACCGGTCCATACAAGTCCATAAAAATCCCATTCAAATCATAATCAATGCATAGAAATTTCAGGGGAATTCATAGAAACATAACCAATGCAGAGAAATCCAGACGAATTTATAAGAAATCAGGGCAAACCCTGGAAATCCAGACCAAACCATAGAAATCAAGACCAAACTATAAAAATCATGGTCAACCTGTAAAAAAAATGACCAATACATAGAAATCCCGAAAAATTCTTAGAAATCAAGAACAAACTGTAGAAATAAAGACCATCCTCTTAAAATACAGAAATATGCATAAGAATCAAAACCAAACTGCAGAAATCAGGGCCAACCCCAGAAATCCAGACAACCCCATAGAAATCGAGACCAAACTGTAGAAATCATGGCTTATCTAAAAAACATAACCAGTACATAGAAATCCCGACGAGTTCATAAGACCCATGCCTACTGCAAAGTACTTGATTCTAATTCAAAATAAAATTCTTGTTTAAAATCAAGTATTTTGCAGTAGGCATCAAGACATGTCTAATTGTAAAAAAGGCCAAGACAGATAGTCCGAGTAATTTAGAGGCAAATTTGGGATAAGAGGATTGTATAAAAATGTTTTTTAGGATTGTATAAAAATATAAAACCATTACACGGAAATCCTGAAAAGTCCCATAGATATAATAAGCAATGCATAGAAATCCACACAAGTTCATTAAAATTCGGGTTAACCCTAAAAATCCAGACCAAACCAGACATAATGACACAACTGTAGAAATCCTGACCAGTCCATACAAATCCAGAAAAATCCCATCGAATTTTTAACCAATACATTGAATTTCAAGGGAATTCATATAAATCATAATCAATGCATAGAAATCCAGACGAATTCATGAAAAAAATTAGGGTCAACACTAGAAATCCAGACCAAACCATAGAAATGTGGTGTTGCTTTCTAATTAAGTCAATTTGGAATTTAGTAAAAATATTACGATGCAAATATAAAAGTTTAGTAATACCACTTTTTATTAAGATAAAGAACATATCCTGGCAAGTTTATGCTTAACGGGAAATTGAGAAATTATCACTTCCTAGCTATGTGCGTCGGTTGGGTCCCGGAAGGGGTGGTTGATAAAATGTATAAAAGATCAATTTATGGGAAGGGGTAGACTGATCCTAATTTTATGCCGGGCTGACCTTTGGTCCGTTGATTTAGAAATTCCTTCGAATATTGTCGAATTATTGTAAGTTTCTAAGTATATTATTGTATTATATCTTATTGTAAATTTCTGATACTTATTGTCTCCCTGGACCCACCAGTCCCAGTGGAATAATATATATATATATATATATGTATTATTATACCTTGTACTAGTATATGTTAACTGAATAAAGGTAGTGTGTTATAGCCAACCTCTTTACAATCTACATTTAGCCTCTCGAATATACCCAGCTGGTACGCCTCATTAGTCCGGTCATAGCGTAAGTCAAGCTACTAACGTTTAATAATCTTAGGGCCATAGTTTATCTCCCCTATAATGGGATAATAAAAGCAAAAACAACAACTTCACCCTAATACCATAAAAAACCACATTACCGCAGAAAACAAGACCAAAATATAGAAATCAAGACCAAACTGTAGAATTCATGGCCAACCTCTAAAAAATCATGACCAATATATAGAAATCCCATTAAATTCACAAGAAACTAAGACCTAACTGTAAAAATCAAGACCAAACCATACAAGAGACATCAATACAAAACTGTAGAAAACATGACCGGTCCATAGAAATCTAGAAAAATATTATGGGAATCATAATCAATTCAAGAAATTCAGGGAAATTAATAAAATCATATCCAATGCAAATAAATCCAGACGAATTCATAAAAATCAGGGCCAACCCTAGAAATCCATAGTAAACCTTAGAAATCCAGACCAAACCATAGAAATCAAGATAAAAAGTATAAAATTTTAAGTTTCACTTGAATGAAAAAAAACGAGTGAAAAAATGTCACTACGAACGTTATTTTTGTAATTGAAAAGACTACGACTGACATATTTATATTATCCTCATAATGTATTTTTAAAAATATCTCAAGTGATTTTTTTGTTATAAGGAAATTTAATGTGATTTTAAAACATAGAAAAAAAAGGTTAAAAAAAATTTAGTTAAAAAGAGGGGGGATGCAAAAACTTAGGGGAAGGGATTTGAGGGGGACCTGGAGGGGGCATTGAACCCTGTCGGGAGATTAGAGGCCGTGAAGTGGGGACATGGGGCCCTGGATGGAGATGTGGTGGCCCAAACTCAATTGTAATCCCAGTAATGGATCATAGCGGTATGTCTATTCTCAGGATGATGCCGAAAATGGTGCCCGGAAACAGATTACTGTTAACACTTACCAAAAATCTAATTGATAAATCGATTATCCATTTAAATTGATACGATATTGTGATGCTTAACATCAGTTGGCCAACGTCCCCGAAAACAATACATTAGAATGTATTTCTAAAATCCTAAAATATTTAATGGCTTTTGGCTCATTGAGTAACATGTTGTTCTTTTACAAAAGAAAATCATGGAGCTCATGTTCGATTCATACATCAGACATAAATTTCATAAGACCAATGGAAAACTGCTTAGAAGCTAAAAAATATATCATTGGTAAAGAAAACTTGTCACCCTTTATAACTAAAGTTAACAATAAGGACATCTGTGACTTTGGTTGTGTTGTCAGCAGCATTGGGGGAATTGCCGTTAAACAATCTTCGCGATCTTAATTCACTAGGGAAGATAATAGTAGCGCTATCTTCATCTAATGAAAGCAAAGGGCCATTACATTACGGTAATGATACCTGCCCGGTTATAGTCATAATCAATAATCAAAAGTCAATAATCAATAATCGGTTAGATATCATTAGTGTACAAAAAGATCTCATCCAATTTTTTATTAGAACCCATAACAAAAGATCGTTTATAAGACATAATGCTACTTCAAATTAACTTCTAAACATTCGCTTGAGATAATGGGAGGCCTGCTCTGAATGTTGGCATACTTACAGTAAAATTCCAAGAAACCCTTATCGCAGAGTTTGAGATAAGAATGTCTCCTTGAAATGATTTTCTATGTGTCGGCTTGGAGTAATAACATTTCTTTCGTTGAGAAAAATTGTTTCCAGGAATATATTACGGCTCTTGTTAAACACAGAGAGAGAATATAAGGAACTAGCAACTCCAATATGGGTTCACTAGGAATGTTAGGATATGTGAGTTGAAAAAATATTAAGAAAAACAGGGGGCGGGGGAGAGGCCTGGAGAGGGGACTGGAGGGGGAGGGTTGGGGCCCTGTAATGTTCATTACGATACTATTTACTTTTCTAGCTTATAACTAGAAAAAGTATTTTAAAATGGGGGTGTGGATCCTGCCACACTCATAATATATATTCATGTTAAGGCATGTAAATATATTATTCATGTTAAGGCTTGGGTTCAATAATACCATGGACCGAATACAAAGATTAAGGATAACTAGTAGGGTGAGAAGCTTTTTGAAAAACTAATGATTATATATAATGTCAAAATCCACAAAACCCAGTAAATGCTCTATTTAAACCGCTCCCCCTGAATAGACCCAGTTCAAAATATTCCACGGAAAGAATCCAACAGCTCAATAGTAGGATAAGGTGATTTTAAAACTATACAATTTGCTAAATAAAGGGGACTGTAAATGGCATTTGATAAACTGAAACTGTATTAGAAATAGTCCCACTAACCACTAAGCATACATTGAAAAATATATAACTTACTTCTTGTTTATAGCATTCATCATCATCACAACACCTTTTCTTGGAATCCATGATTCCATTAAGTTATGGAATCCATTAAGTTCAATTAATCTACTGAACAAAAGCATTCTCGTCCGTTCTGTTATAACGAAACATTCGCTTGAAATAATAGGAGGCTTGCTCTGAGTGTTGGCGAAAATTCCGAGAAATCCTTATCGCAAAACTTGAGATAACAATGTCAGCTTCAAATGATTTCCTATGCGTCCGCTCGGAGTAATAGCGTTTCTTTCGTTGAGAAAAATTGTTTCCAGGAATATATTACGGCTCTTGTAAATGCAGAGAGAGAATATGAGGGACTGGTAACTCCAGTATAGGCCCGCTCGTATAGTGGACAGGGCATCAATCGGAATGTTGGATTAAGGCACCGCTTGGAGTGCATACACTCATACTAATCACAACTTACAGCCGTTGCACCGTAAATCGAAGTTACCACGTAAATCACTAAATCCAAGCATCAATGTAAACAAAGTAACAATAAGTAAGTTCCGTAACATAAAGCCAATTCCCGGGACCTGGGATAAGGTCAACTCCAGAAGCCTAGTTATTTGGTTTTTGAACTATTTTGAAGAAAATTACTGTTTCCAAATTCTTACCAGATGCCCTTTGGGAAAGTGGGGCGTGGGCTAGTTGGCCCTTGATCACTCTTGGCTCTTAAGAAAGAGATAGAAGTTTCAATTTCAGATCGACTGAACCCCCTCCAAAGCTAATACGACCACCCCTTCCACATAACCTTATATTCTAATAATGGGCAACTTACATAAGTTACAATCCTTGTCACGGGGGCTTGGGAAGATTTCTCAATCCCTAAGTTATAGTAATTTGAATTTATGACTATTTTGAACTAAATGGGTATTTCAAAATTTTGATAAGATGCATTTGGAGAAAAAAGACAAAGGAGGGGGAAGGGGTTGATATTTTTTATCACTTTCGATTCTTAAGAACTTATAAATTACACAAGTTACAATTCTTGTCCCGGGTGCTATGGAGGATTTCTCAATCCCCAAATTATAGTAATTTGAATTTTAGAATGTTTGGAACAAAATGGCTATCACAAAATTTTTATTGGATGTATCTGGGGAAAAAGGCGTTGGCGGGGGGGGGTAGATACACTCTGATTACTTTTAATGACTCTTAAAAATGTACCTAGAACTTTCAATTTCCAATCAAACAAGCCATCTCGGAACTTTATACGACCTTCCCATACATATAATCTTATATACCCATGGAGCATAGCTTACAACACTTGCCCCCGGGCTCTGGGAGGATGTGTCGAACCCGGAGTTTTTTTTTTGTTTGATCTTTAAACTGTTTTGAACAAAATATCTATCTCAAAATTTTGATTGGACGCATTTGGAGACAAAATATCCTGGGGGGGGGGGGTAGTTGCCATCTGATCAATTTTGACTCTTGAGAAGTGCACTAGAAATAGAATAAGTCCTCTCCGAAATTTATACGACCACCCTTCAATAAAAACCTTATATGCCCCCAGGACACATTTTACAACACTTGTTCCTGGTTTCTGGGGGGGGGATGGCTGTTTTATCTCTGGAGTTTTTGTTATATTGTCTTTGGTTTATTTTGAACAAAATGGCTATATAGAACATTCGATTGGACGCATTTGGGGAAAAGAAGGTGGGGAGGGAGGGGGGATAGTCGCCATCGGGTCACTTTTGGCTCCTAAAAGGTGAATTACAACTTCCAATTTCTAATCATTTGAGTCCCCTCCAAAGTTTATATGACCACCTCTTCCATAAAAATCTTATATACCCCCACGGCATAAATTCCAACCCTTTCCCTGGCCTTGAGGATTATGTTGACAACGAAGTTTTTATCTTATTGTTGGACTATTTCAAACAAACTGACTATCTCAAAATTTTCATTTGATGTGTTTGGGGAAAAGACGGTGTTTGTGTTGGGGGGGGGGGGGAATATACCCTCCGTTAAAATTTGACTCATAAAAAGATAACTAGAAATTTTAATTTTAAATCAAATGAGCCACTTTTGATGTTTAAACGACCACCCCTTACATAAAACCTTATACGACTCCAGGACATAACTTAAAACACTTGCCCCCGGGCTCTGGGTCGTTGTGTCGGCCCCAGAGTTTTTTTTTATCTGATGTTTCAACTATTTTAAAATAGCTATCTCAAAATTTGTATCAGACGGATTTGAGCAAAAAAGGGCTACGGGGGCTAGTTGCGCTCGGTACTTTTTTGACTCTTAAAACGGGAACTAGAACATTCAATTTCAAATCAAATTAGCCACCTTCGATGTTTATGCAACAACTCCTTACATAAAAACCTTATACCAATCCGGGGCATAACTTAAAACACTTGCCCCCGGGCTCTGGGGGTTTTGATGACTCCAGATTTTTATTATCTGATGTTTCAACTATTTAAAAAAAAATTGGCTTGATCAAAATTTGGAAGAACCATATAAACTCCCAGAGCATAGCTTACAACGCCTGCCCCGGGCCCTGGGGGTTCCGTCAACGCCCGAGCTATTCTTAGCTGACCTTTGAACTATTTTTAAAAAAATGACTATCTGAAAATTTTTATCGGATGGGTTTTGGGTAAAAGGCGTGGAGGGGCTAGTGGCCTTCGGATCTCTTTTGACCCTCAAGAAGTGAACTAGAACTTTCAATTTCCATTCAAATAAGCCCTCTCTAAGGTTTATACGAGCATCAATTTAATAAGAACAATTTGTGCCTCAAGGGCATAACTTACAATACCCCAGACCCTGGGGGGTTGTGTCAACCCAAGGGTTTTGTTATATGATCTTTGAACTATTTTTAACTAAATAGTTATCTCAAAAGGACTAGTTGCCATCGGATCTTTTTTTACTCTTGAAAGGGAACTAGAACTTTCAGTTTCCAGTCGAATGAGCCCACTCAGAAGTTTATAGATAAGATAAGACAAGATAAGATTTATTGCAAAAAGCCTGTGGGCCATAGCAACACATAATACAATCTATAAAAAAACACTCAGTAATAAAATACAACTTTAGATAGTAAAAATCAAAAAAGCAAAAAAGAAAAGGAACAACAAAACGACAAAAAAGAAACACACCAACGTTCGACTTTTAACCAACAAACAGCATATAACAAAATTCAAATAAAAAAAATAGTATCAGGCTATCCCCTTAAACATGATTCTCTATATTTAGTCCCTAAACGAAGAAACTTACACAACTGTTTAATAGCACATGCGTTCCTCTCAGCCATCCGCTCTATTGACCAGCATTCGCTCCCAAACACTCGTCCGAAACATTCATTCCGCAACTCAGACAGCTCTTCACACTCGGATACAAAATGAAATAAGTTTTCAGTAGAGGAGGAGGTGCTACTCCCATTGCTCACCCCTGCTGCCACCTACAACTTTTTTTAACACCATATATGAGCACGAGAACCACGTGGTTTATGGTTTTTTGTCAATGAGAATTTGAAAAACAGGAATTTTGTCACATTTATGTATGTTTTCTTGGATGGTTATGTGTGTTGGTCGATTTATTTGATGTTTTTAATGGATGTTTAATGGTTTTTGTCAGTGAGAATTTGAAAAACAGGGACTTTGTCACATTTATGGATGTCAACAGCAATTCATGTCTGTTATATGGTTTTCTCAGTGAGAATGAAAAAACAGGAATTTTCTCACATGGAAAAACATGAATTTTCTCAAATTTATGGTTGTTTTCATGGATGGTTATGTGTGTTGTTCGATTTATTTGATGTTTTTCTCGGATGTCAACATCAAATTATGGATGTTTTATGGTTTTTGTGAGTGAGAATTTGAAAAACAGAAATTTTCTTACATTTTTGTCTGTTTTCATGGGTGGTTATGTGTGTTGTTCGATCTATTTGATGTTTTTCATGTCTGTTTTATGGATAATTCAGAAATAGTATTTGATATTGTTGTTCAAGTCAAATGTTATGGGTTTCCTGGAAACAGTTAGATCACATGTTTCCTTCTCAGCCAATCAGAGGGCATGTTTACATATTAGCGGTAGAGGGAATATAAAGAAAGGATTTTCGCTATAGTTTTATTAGTCTGTGAATAGAATTCAAAGGAGTGAGAAGAAGAAGAACAGTTTGACTTTACTCATTTGGATATATATTTGTGTTGATGTCGAGTGGAATGTTTACACTATTAGAAGTTGATAGTGGAGTTGATGATAATAGTACAAGAGCACCAAGCATTGCAGTGGAAATCACGAAAGGATCACGGCTTTGTCTGGAATGGGATGCAGTATATGCAAGATATGTGATATCCTTGAGCAAATTTAAAATGGAGGATCAATTACGTTTCGCCGCTAAAGTTGATATAGCACATGTGAATAGACTTCAATGTGCTTTAAGTGCATTGGTGAAACATATTGAAGACAATAAACAGTATCGCTAATTGTACATGCTATATATTATTGATGTTGTTGTTGTTGTTGTAATTATTCAATAAAATTGCTTCAAAATCGAAAATGTTCCCTTTCTTGTCTGGTTAGAGCTAACGAATCAGGGTCAGTCTAGAGTCAGCAGTCAGAGTGAAAGGATTGAAAAATTAATAAATTTATGAAAGGAAGAATTAGATCAAATCTAGTGTGTATTGGAAAACATTTTGATTTTAGACGATGATTTTCCCAGTTTATCTTGTCAACACAGAATATGCTATTTTCGGGGAGCACTTGGCCATATAATGAGGATTGATTCCCCCCCCAGTGATCTCGTGTATGGAACTTTTAAATTGTGACTCAAATGCTTATAGTCAATTTATTGATATATTAATTGAAACAAAGCAGAATCATATTGTGGATATACTTTTGAAAATATTGCCAATGGATTCCATGTAGATAGCTCCCCCCATCATTCGAAAGAGGTAACGTCACAGAGCTACTCCTCTCTCCCACCCTGTCCCTCTCGTTGACTTTATCGAACGAAGAGGATCAGTTTCGTTTTATCTGTTAGTGAGTTGAAATATGAAACCCAAAAATTTTATAAATATTTACAATGTTCATGTACAGAATCTGCAGTTGGAATAAATGTTAGAATTTTAAAAATATTTATGAATATATTGAAAATTGTAAATTATTTAATACTTGTAAATTACATAGAGGCTATGCAGTACAAATTAAAGGATGTAATTCATGTCTTGAGGAGGTGTTTGACTCTCAACCTAGAGGGCACCTGTGCTCCAATTTTCAGTATGATAAATGTGATCAGTGGGAGAATACTTACCCTGCTATGATTGGAACGAATCCCAAATGTGATTTTAGTTTATTTCTACGAGATTGGTATCGTCCTGGATTTAAATTATTCTAAGAAGAGGAATCTTGTCTACGATTCAACTGTTGGAGTAACAAGACAATTTGGTTTCTACGTTATCGTTTTGATGACACCACCTACTATGATTATAAACCAAGTGATTTTTATTTGGCAGTTACCGAATGTGATTCACCATTTGAAAACATTGTATGTGATATTGCTTCAAATAGACAGATTGAAACTCGTGAATTTAATAATATGAATGCAAATAGTATCATTGACTATACAAGGAGATATGACAAGAGTGAAGTTACATTATGCTGTAGAAAATGTGACCCGGACTTTGTAGACAATCAGGATCAATACACAGTGAATCCAAATGATTTATCGGCATTAGTGGTTCACGACAGTTGCCTATACATTAAAGAAGAAGAAATCTATAGTGAAGAATAAAGACATTGTTGTATATATATGCATTTTATTAATAAACAAATTCACAAACATTTTTTAAGCACTTTACTCTTAGGGCACTGAAATCAATACTATATAGGTCTGAGAGGATATTTTCCACTAGAAAGTCATTCAGACGTGGATTGTCAACATAAATGTGGATAAACTGTTTGTAAGTATATCCACGACATCGGAACACAAAATATAGTAGTGAATGGAAGCCACAGCTTTTAGTCGTTATATCCTGCACCCTCTTTCGATTTTGAATAATAGTTTTCCAACTGCTCTCAATATAGTTGCTGATGCGAGGTGTGTAGAATGTATAGGGTAGACCAAGAGGATAAAAAAACTCAATCGTCTTCATTGTTTGAAAGATGCACAGCCAATGACCCGTCAGCACAGTCGACGGACTGCTATTAACAATAATCAAGGTAGTGGTGACACGTTGAATTTTTCCAAGATAGTCCGAGGGCAGACAATAGGATTTGTACTGGGACATGTAGGGGTCCATATTAAATACATTGATTATTTGACTGGTGTTCATGGCGCCAAGTCTAGTAGAACACTGCCTTCGGGAGTGATTTACCAATAGGTTTCATATTGATTTAGTGAGATTATTGCAATACTCTCAGCCAATGGGTCGGTAAATGTACACTCTAAACGCACACTCCCTGTACGTACAATACTCATATCCTGTGTACCCGAAAAATCCAATACAGTGATACCATGTGTTTTAGCAAACATATCTTCGGTTATATCATTTTCAAATAGTTGAGAGTCATGATCTAGGGTTTGCATGGTCAACTCGTACAATGTTCTATAGGATTTATCAAAAGATAGATTGTACAGTGGGATGCCGTTTACTTTGCACACAAGAGATGAAAGCCCAAACATCTCGAATTTATGTGGACATTCAGTCCATGATCCTATTGCACTGTTGCTTTTTACAAATGCCAACGCAAGTTTTGACGGAATTTCACCATTGATAAAGGATGAATCGGTGAAGGTGCGTGACCCCATGGCAATATGACGTTGATTGGTGATTGTATGAGGACCAAGTAGTTTAATATTGTTGCCATTGGCTCTCAGTTTTTCCACGGCCAAAGCAACAAAACTCATGACCTGTTGTTTGCGTACATGAAGTATTGCCGAGGTGAGGGAGAGACTTACATCAGGATTAGCAGCAAGTTCTTTTCTTAATATGAAATTGGAGGGTGCAAGCGTTAGTTTTATATCCACTTTAACATTGGGCGGCAGCCATTGGGGTATATTAAATATTTCATGATATATTTTTCCAACTAGATGTAATTCACTAGTTGCAGCATTTTTAAGTGCATCTGTACTATCAGTATTAGTAATATATTCATATCCAATGCAAGTGCCTCTCAATTCCTTGTATGACCTGGGTGTCATCAGCATGAATTGCATATAGCTCGTATAATTTGAGAGATTGTTGCTTGTGCTCACCAGCGTGCCATTGATGTAGAAACTAATTTGACGAAATAAATTATGTAATATACAATTTTCATAGGATAGTCCATCGCCCCAAATTGGCACTGCATTCTCGGATCTAAAGACTTTCACGTTTAAATCTATACCTATTGACGACTAGTCCAAGGAGTAGTCGTCATTAGAATATATTTGAAAGTGTATTTGTAGGAAAGGTGTTTCATAGAATAGAAATGCTCATAGTATAAATGCTAAACACTTACCTCAACATTTTTGGCATTTAATAGATTCAATGAGGCGGTGATTGAAGGTTGAGAGTCCATATGTGGTAGGTAGGACATTTTTAGGAGAAGAAATCTAGTTTCGATCTGACAATTCTATTCTTCCTGGGACTTCTGTTTACAGCACGTGTCGGTTTTTTCCTTCTTTTCTTTGACAAGAGGGATGATGTCTTTCGTTTCAAACCTGAGTGGAGACTGATGAGAGATGCGTTGTTTATTGACCTTTTTAAACCTTTACCAGTCTGTTTTAATCTTTCGCCAAGGGTTCGCGCACTGGACCTAAGATTTTCCGAAGCACTTTTTTAAAATCCTTGCCAGAGCCCCAACCGTATAGTCCAGAGAATACAAAATCTGTCACAGCCAGTACAATATATATTCTAGCCAGAGGTCGTGAAGAGCGAAACAGCTTAGCAAATCAACTGCCAAGACCGTAGCCAGACATTGACGAGCGACCTTTGTAACAGTTCATTCCATCGCCTTGTTGTATTGGGCCAAGAGTATTAACATAGCAGTCAATATCAGGACAATTGAATACCAGTTTTTTATTAGGCATCTTGCTTTTGAACGATGGGTCGAAAATGGCATGTAATCACAGCCAACCCTTTTGAAACTGCTATGGGGTCACCCAATTCGGTTCTTAGTGTTAACTTACAGAGTTCCAAATAGGAAGTGCTTACGGGAATATACTGAAGATGCTTTATATTGTAGTGGTGAATATGTTCTTGATTGGTTTTTCGTTCAAGAACTCGTAGGAGGGGAACATTTGAAATACCAACTCGAGATGTTTCCATAAATGAAGCGAAGAGAAATATACAGGTGTCTTTGGAGAAGGCAGGTGGGTAGTCAGCGAAAATGAAATTAGTGTTTCCGGCACTTTTACCATTGATTATATTGAGCTTAAAGCCAAGAACATCCTTTAGATTATCGTTGAGAATAACCTTTTCACTGGCAATAGGTGAACTAATGTAGATCTTGCCCTTCTCCTTTGAATAGTTGAAATGAAAAGCTCCCTTTTTACGAGCGGAAATTCTTTTATTAATAGAACGACATAAATCATTCATACAGGTGAGCTCCTCGTAGGGTAATTCAATATATGGATAATCCATCCAATTGATTTTTTGAATTTGTTCTTGATCACCTGTCGGTGGTGGTGGCCAA
Source organism: Artemia sp. Qi Xiang Cuo (assembly GCF_049724085.1). NCBI lineage: Eukaryota > Metazoa > Arthropoda > Branchiopoda > Anostraca > Artemiidae > Artemia > Artemia sp. Qi Xiang Cuo. The sequence continues at coordinate 53,869,553 of NC_142809.1, read as the reverse complement.
TCATAGGGTCTAATTTTTATTTCATATTTACAATCCTTTCTCCGGATGTCGTAGGTATTTTTGAGAATACAGTCGACAAGAGACACTTCATACTTTCCGTTGTCCTCTAATTTAATGGTGGGGGAGAGTTTCGTCCAGAAATCACTTGTTCTATTCAAGTCATTGTAGAGAGGATCAGGAACATTGGACATGAAAGTCACATAAAAATCATTGGGCATTGTCAATATCTTCAGCACTGACCCAAGAATAAAAATCTGAGTTGTATCCTAGCCAGCGAACAAGCAACTGTTTCTTGCCATGGCGTGTACGACTCTTTAATATCTTTTCAATTTGATACATTTCACTAGTGTTTCTAACTTTTTGCAGTTCATATTCATAAAAACCACCGAGAATCTCATCATCTTTGGTGTCTCGCAGTCGATATGTCGTGGGCTCGGTGTCCATGATTTTAGACGCTTTGAAAAGTTCAGTGCTCCATAAATCATTCCCCTTGTCAAAAAGATTGGTGTTTCTATTTATTTGAACTGCATCCCCAACATTGAATTTCTTCTTTTTTTCTCTTTTTCACCATTGGAGTATTGCTTTAGAAAAGTATCAAATGTATTTTCATTGTAGTGAACATCCCGAGGGCTTGAGTTGGACAGAGACCGATGGGGTCGATGGTTATATATCTGCATGACTTTATCTAAATCATGAATAAAAGCCGGTGTATTTTTCAGCGTACAATATCTTGAAATTAATATACGAATCGTTCTTATTAATCGTTCAGCCAATGCAGCCTTTATCGGGCTGTGACTATGATAAAGTGTTGTATTATATTTCAAAAGAACCTTTTGCACATGGGGATTAACAAATTCACTGCCGCGATCCGATTGAATTTTTCTGTATGAATCCTGTTCTAGAATACTTTCAATGGCCCTAGCAACTTCAACACCTCTCTTTGAACGTAGTGGAATGGCATATGCATAGCGACTAAAGATACTGATTGCCACCAGAAAATATTTGTAGGGCGCATTGTGACGTTGTTGAACTGTGTCTAAAGATAAAAAATCCATTTCCATTATATGCAGAGGGAAAAAGGCTTTAGTTTGTCGATATTGTTTGCTGCGAAGCCTGTGATTTCGATGCAGTATGTAACTTGGTTCACTTTCTAGAGCTTCTTTCGCATTTTTCAATGTGATAGTGCCGGAGACAGCTTTGAAAAGCGTTTTGGGGGAACTTAAACTCCCCGCTTCACCAATATTTTCATAGACACCTTTCAAAACTTCATCCATTTTGAGCGTAGACACGTAGTGTAATGTCCACTGCCCTTTTGCACAATGGTAGGGGAATCAATTCGTCTTCGCTTTTGACTAGCAACCACAGGTGTTGTAAAATCAGTGGCGCTGCTAGTATCTTCAAATATTGAATCTTCTCCTTTTTTAAATGATGGTGTTGTTGTTGATGGACTATATTCTCTTAGTTTCTTTAGAATTTGCTTATTGCCAATAAGACTTTTGGGAAAGTTTGATACACACAGAAAGGTGTGTAGATTATCGTCAAAGGATAAAAGTCCTTTACGATTCGTCACCATATCACAAATTAAATCAACTAGATTATAACTTTTTCCTTGAATTATAATTCGTTTCCCTGTGCTCTCGACTTGAACTTGATCGCCAGTTTCCAACATGAGATAAGATAATACTCTTTTACTCTGTTCTCGATTGGTGAAAGGCAATAGGTTTCCAATTTTTGATACAATTGAATTCGATTCATTCTCCTTTGATTGCAGTGCTGCTGCAGAATCTTGAGGAGATGTTCCCTGTTTAGGGGGATCGGTGGTGAGTCTCTCACGATAAGGTTTATGTTTGTCCAAACGTCACAATGCATCTTGAAGTAAAACCAGTTTTTTGTGATTGGCAATATTCACGTCGTTAGTAAATTTTCTTAGATTGTCTTCAAAATGTTTGACGGGCGAGAGGACAAGTTCAAATGGTGTCAATTTATAGGGTTTTGCCATTCTCTCACTAGAGAAAACTGTTTACAAGTCCTGCAATTATCGGTAGTAAAAGTGTGAAAAAGCTACCGCCTGCTTGAAGGAGCCGTGTTCGTTTTATATTATTTCCCTTTTTTTTTAAAGACCAGGCGCAGAACCGTGACCCATTGTTGGTTTTCTTTTTTCTAAAAACATAATGCCGGTTTAAAATTACATCCCGTAAAATTAAAAAAAGTTCAGATATCAGATTAATGAAATCATTGTCAACCCCATGTTTGAGTATAGCCTTCCTACGCAAGAGTTTTGAAGTGCTTAAAACGGAAAACAGATGCCATTGTTCGTGTAGTTTCTTCAGCGTCATAATGGTGACTGATAATCTTTTCTAGTGTTATCCCGAAGATATACTGTAATTTCATTGTTGAAAATGTCGGTGACTACACGTAGATCCTCGGGCGTGCTCTGATTAAGATCCAGCAAAATGTAACCGTAGGGCTTGCTAGTCGCCTGAGTGTACGCTGAAAATGGAAATTTAGGGGTGCCGGGGTATATCTGCTTATTGAGAGTTATGAGCGAGCTAGAATCACGAACAACTCGATAGATAATATAGACGGTGCAATTCAAAGCAAGGGTTCGCATACATTTGCTCTGATGAAACAGATTGTGTAGAACTAGGGTAATGGAAATGTGTTCATGATGGGAGCGAACGGTGAACAGTTGTAGCATTTCCTGTGAGAACTGTTCAATGGATTCAGCCAAATCATCAATAATCAGCCACGAGTTCGGTTCAATACTATTGAAAACATCAAGTCCCCGTATGAATTGTATTGGCATGGATGTGTCAATAGCTTTTATTTTATCATGGGGCTCCTGCCCAATACCATAGCAATAGTAGATTTTTTTCTGTTTTTTAAAAAACATTTTAACACAATTTTAAATTATTTTATTTAAAAGTTTTGTTTTTACTGACATTGAAGGACCACACAAAACCGATCCAAAGGGTGTTTTAAATTTGTACATGCTGCTGCTGTTGAGGGCAACAGTTGGATTGCAATTAACTTTAAATCTTACGTACTCAATTAATAATTAGTAATTTTCCCCATGGATCTATCTATTCAAGAACAACAACAAAAAAACAATATTTAATGGCAGCATTTATTTAGACACTGCATGAAAACAAATATTTGCAGTCAACATGAACAACGATAAAAATAACACTTGTTCAACAAGAACAGTTGACAAAATTTCATGGTGGTCAAAATAAAAAACACTTTTTGTCCATCAACAATAACACTATCTGTACAACACTTATTGTCTTAAAACACTTTTTTTTTGTTCACCATCACTTTATGTACATTAGCAGAGAGTAACACACTTTTCTGTACAACAACAACAACAACACTTTGTTGTACAACAAAAAAACACTTGAAAACAAAACTTGAAAAAAACACTTGAAAATTGATAGCACAGTTGAACATTACGGTGAATTTAAAAGTGGGGTCCCCCCCCCACCCCGGGGACAACGGGGCCGAAGGCCGGCCGGCCGCGGGCGGGACCCCCCCCCCCCAACCCCCCTGGGCGGCCGCGGGGCGAAAAAGAATAGTTGTCGTCACTGCGGCTGCTACAGGTTAGTTGATGAGTTAGTGGTGGTGATGGTTAGTGCTTGGGTTAGGTGAACAGTTGAGTTAGGTTAATTTATGTAGAGGTTGAGTGGTGGTGGTGATGGTTAGTCAGATTAGGTTAATTTATCCAGACCGAGTTGATTGCGATAGTCAATGCATTCAACTCGATCTGAAAGACGATAGTGACCGTGTGGTAAGACAGTCAAACCAATCTCTAGGACTGAGACCTAGCTGGATAGAAATTGAAGTGTATTCTATTCTACTCACACAGCACAATGTAACTATTGTAGAGAGCGAATTACAAGAAATTGTTATCTTGGAAATAGGATACATTCTGCTCAATATCTGTACACGCTCATGTTTAAATCACTCTTTACAAAGTAATTAGGCATCCCTTTTGACGCCCGTTTTTCATCCCACCTCTGTGTTTTAAAGCTCTAAACTCTTGGGCCCGGGACCACCCCCCTGGATATTAAATCACTCCCAATGTCCGATTTTAACATTAATAGTTGGTTGGGGGATTGACGTTTTACCAACTTGTGATAGAGTGATGGATTCCAGTTGGTGAAATCCATCCATGAGCTTTTATATTTAAACTTTTGCAAATAACCAAATACCTCCAATTCTGTATAATGTACCCTGACCTAACTGTATTCTGTATTAAATTATTACACTTGAAAATCCCCCGCCCAGTACTATTAAATCTTGCCAACCTTTTAAAAAAACAACAACGTTAGCTGTTATGAAATTACTAGTAATGAACTGCCGCCTGCGATATTCTTGTTCAGTACTATATTTCGCTTTCGCCTGTTTAGAAGAACCATGCCGGCCTCTATGCTCGTGAACGATGTAAAATTGGGGTCGGCAATAATTCTTGCACACTCTAGAGGATCAGTCACGACGTCACAGCGAGATCTATTATGAACGCTTTCACACATTTTGCCAAACGCTGAATTTAGGATGAGCTTATTCATTTCCTTCTCCACCTTTGAATTTGCCTTAGAGCGTTTATCGACAAAGGTCTCGATAAATGTTTTCAAGTAGGGTCGCTGATTGAACAGCAGGACCCTATGTATTTTAGTGATCTTTAAACCGTTGCTCACCATCCAGTGCAAAAGCACAAGGTGAAGAACGATATTCTCCTTAGGGTCCAAATCAGCAATCAGTTTCTGTTTGGAGGGGGTCCAGTGCATCCCCATATCCTCAACCAATGAACGATTATAGGGGCTCAGAGAGTCCCTGCTCACCGGCCGAGTGATACACGGAAAGACAAAATCTTTGACTGAGTCGTGAAGCGCCAGCGGAATGTGACCATCAACTTCAAAGAACCATCCTTGCGGCCCGTTGTCCTCGACGATGGTAATTTCGAGGAACTCACAAGGATGCTCAAACCATTGATAGTTCCCATATGGCAAAGAGTAGTGTGACATTTCCAAAGTATACAATGAGTTCATGTCCAAAAAGACTACCTTTGACATTAGAATGGTGTGGTGTCCGTTCGGATTGGTTGATAATACATGGTCTCCCATGAAAAACGTACCCTCACCTCATTGAATTTTCTAAACAAAGGTATTGGTCTATCTCAGTGAGTAGGCTTATTTCCTCCCTACTAATTTTTAAAATCAAATCAATCACTAAATAGGGTGTTGAAAAATAGTAGCCTATATCTAACCCGAACTCTGAATAGATCTGGTGTGTGTTCTTACAGAGTATATCCAACAGAGTTAGAACGTCACTGGCCAAGTACAGTCTACAATGATCCCCCCACTTATTACAATTCCTCGCGGCCCACACCTTCTTGGAAAACTCATAATCCGTGGCTGAGCATTAACTGCTGGACAGCGAATTGTGAAAAGCTTCAATTGGAGGTAGTTTCACTTCACTTAAGAAATCATAAGCGAAAAACTAGTCTTATGCAAGTACACATTCCCGGGTCAACAAGTCATATATTTCACCGTCTGGAAAGTGATGTTGAAGTAAGGGACAGCTATCAATATGGTCACTTTTTTGCACTTGAATCAATTGTCTCAATGCCTTGGGGAAAAACTAAAAGAATCTAAAAACATGATTTTATTCCAACACATATGCTCATTATCCACTGCCTGCCATTTCAGTTCGAGAAGCAATAACTTCTCAGCTGATTTGGGAATGATCTTGTAGATAAATGAACTATTTACCCATGGACAATCTACTCCCCCTCCCTCCCTGTGCATACGTGCCAGTGCCGGTAAAATAAATTTTAAATCATAATTGGAATTATGAATAAAAACAGGGATAAAAAACTGCTGGCTAACATTTAAATTACACGATTGATGCGCAACCCCCCTAAAATTACTACCCCCCGAGGATATTTCCTGCCACAAAGGGTCATGATCTCTAACTTCCCCCGCCCCCCACGTGTCCCTTTTGTCCCCTTATCCACCACGGCAAACTCCCCCGTACAAACCCAACAAATTTTTTGATTTTTAATCGCGATACGATCCTCTGCAGACAGCTCCATTGGATAATGGGTATTTCTCAAACGAGAAATAGCACCATTAGCCGTGCCAATCAGTTTAGTCAATTCCTTGACCATGCACTCCCCCTCATCCAATGTTTCAACTATTTCTAACAATCGCATGGTGTTAGAACTATCTCTGTGCGCGTGGGCGTAGGACACTGCAATAGCCAGATATTCTTTGACTCGGCTTGGAAATTGTGGGTCATTCACCTCCACCAGCTTAGCCTCACAATCCAAAGATATTTTGTTGCATTGGAGAAGTGTCTTTTGAAAATTTTTAAATCGTAGAATGGACCTATCCCCTGAAACCGTTTCCACTGTCTGATATTCATGCCGTCTGCAATGCTTCATGTGATCCCGTAGTTTTATATCACTACGGAATTGTGACAAGCATGTCGGACAGTAGAAACGGGTCCCCCTATGCTTACCACCCCCCAGAACTCTACTAATGTCAGTGATAGGGTTAAAATGCCCGATTGTGTTCGGTTGACTGGGTGACGTGTATAACAACCAAACCCAGTGTTTAACCAAGTCAACTGAGGGACCCCTTACGGGGAAAACCACCCCCTTCTTCTTAGAGCGAGTCCCATCTTCAAATTCAGTTTCATATTGCACCACAGTAACGCCAATATTTAAATGTGCATTAGCCCTTTCAAAAATATCAATGGATCTTAGCGTTACTGGATATTTCCTTTCTAAGCTTAAAAAATCTACAATGGGGAAATGGGAGCCTTCCTTCCCGTGTATAGCCCAGTGATCTAAATTCTTCTTGGTAGTGCCCCGATCTAGAAGCTCGTATGCTGAGATGAGGAAAGTATATTTGGAACACTTTCGACCTGTTTCAAAACATATCTTCTAGACCCCACGACAACCCTCTAGATCAGGATTATATTTTATAACTTTATCCCTTTTAGATCCAGCCCCCCCTCTTAAAATAAAATTTTTATTAAATTTACAAATATTTACGATTAAATTTTAAAAAAAAAGAATTAGAGAGCCACTTCTGTTTTCATTAAAGTTCTCGAGATGCTTTATAATTTGATCCACCCAATCTAAGAAAGCCCCCTCAAAATTTTCTAAATTTGGATAAACCAAACACATCTCGGAATGTACAAAATGATAGTAAACTTAACTTTTTCCCTCATTTAAATAAACCACTTTTAGAACAATGGAGACATTAATTGACTCCCTACCCCCCCACCACTGAATTTGATTCTCCTGTAGTGCACGAATTTTTTCTACAGATACATGCACAATTTCTACAGGGTTATAAACAAATTTTCCCGCCATAAGTGTATTAAAAGGATCCCCAAACGTCGCAGTGAAAACAACTATATTATATAAAATTCCGTTGGACAGCTGAAAGTCTGGGAGAGTTGCACCCCCCTCCACCTCTTGTATATTATCCCCTCCCCCAAGTTGTTCAATAATAGGGCTATGGGAAGCCGCTTCATTCGATTGAAGTGGGGAAATGTTCATGTAATCTGAGGGGGAAGGGTTTCCCCTCAATCCACCGACAAAATCATCAACCAGTTGCATAGTATTTGGGCTTAGCAATGCTAAGTCTGAATCTAAATTATCTACATTACCCTTCTCAGCTGTGCTATTATCAACATTTAAAAAAAATCACTTAAAAGGTCATCACTGTTAAATGCTATTTCTAGGGACTTACCATGCCATTCACTGATAGTAGATGCTTCATTGTTGTAAATCTCCATAGGCGCGGCCTCTCCTTCTCCAACTGACGAGCAGGGGGGAGATGGCGAGTATGGAACCAGGACAATCTATAAATGAAAAAATAGCTTATTTTCAAAGTGTTCAAATCATCCCCTACTATTTAAAATTTGGATTATTATTGACGTATTTTTTAAAACGTACTTAGTAGTAGTAGTAGTAGTAGCAGTATGCACATAGTAGCATTTGCTTAATTCACTGTTCCCCCTCAACTATCGATTTTCTGAAAGTTCCAATTTCCAACTTAATATATGATATTTACAATCTAAAACGCCGCTTTACATAGAATTGACAATTTGATTTTGTTCAAACAACACCCCCCCGTCCAAATTTCAACTCTTAAACCCCCCCCCCCCCCAGAGCCCGGCATCACGGTGCGTCCCCGTGGCGCTCCCCGCCGTGCGGCCCGGGCCCGTCCGGGACGCCCAACCGGCCACACCTTAATATAAGATATTTACAATCTAAAACATGACATAGTAGGTTTCGTTTTTGTTCAAAAAATTCCTCCAAATAAAATTTCATATTAATACTCTTTATCTTCTTTTGAAAAAAAAACATGATTTGAAATTGATAGCCATCTCCTGTCATTATACACAACTCATTAAGATATAAAGTTTTTTTTTTTATAATATTTGTAGAGTCAAGGTGAACCATTCGTGTGTATAAAAATAGAAATGACCAAAACTTACTATGACAATAATATAGTGCCTTTTTTTGGCTTCACTAATCTAATTTAGCAAAATGGTGAATGCATGCACTTGACATGATTCAAAAGAGAGAACATTGTATTTCCTTTGGGGAGAAAAAATCTTTCAATATTCCCGCTGAGATATACTTTTACGCAGTGTTCGAAAATGGTGCATGTAGAAATGGCCTATAAAAGTTGGAAGAAATTGATAGATATTTCTATATGATAGGTAGGAAAAAAATGCTTACATTTGCATATCCCGGCTGCACTTGGGCATCCGAAGGACCAGGTAGTGCATGCTGGAGGGCCACTTCCTGACCTATCGATGATGGGGCAGCTCTTGAAGGCCCAGGCAACATGTGATGGAAGGTGAACGGGCCGGCGGTATTATATTCTTGTACAGATGATTGCACTTGTTTTGGAGGCTTCGGCCAGCTACCATATTGCCAGACAGTAGCCTTCGCAGGGCCCGCATTATTAACCTTCGCTTTCTTAGCGAGTGGAGGCGATTGACATTCTTCACAATTTGCCTTAAAAAGAAGAGAAAAAATTAGTATCAAAATAATTTGCCCCTTTTTACAGAAAGAAAGTTATTAACTACAATTTTGTTTAGAAAAGTATCGCATTTTAGTAAAGCAAAAAACCCATATTCTCTCCCCCTAAATTTAGGAAAATTAACCCACCCTATGTCTACCCTCTCATTGAGTTAATCATGTGTTTTATTCAAGCGAAAGGAATATCTTACTACCTTTTATTCAAATGTTATATCTAAAATCACTAAATGACGAAGAATCAATTAAGGTAAGAAACAATTATCTTTTCTATTTTATCGCTATTAAAATTGATAACCCCCTCCCCAGAAAAAAATCCTGGATTCACGCTCCCCCTCCCGGGACTATAAAAGAAACTTTATCGAAAGAAAGCTTGAAAATAATCTGTTTCTCTTCACCAAAATAGCACATTGCGTCTGCGCCTAATTATTACAATTGCCTCAAAGTGTTTTAATTTTGACGGAGAAACAGTTCCTTTTGACTTTGGCTGCTGCGTTCGTAAACACATAGGAAAAAGGGTCAGAGCTAATTATAGGCCTCGCGCCGGAGAGCCTTGTGTCAAACCAGAGCGGGTTAATAACAACAGTGACGTAAGTCAATGGTCGCTTTTAGCTAGGATATAGAACACTTAAAATTGCATAAATTTAACGAAATGATAATTATTTCTTTTTGCGAGAGTTTTGTTGTAAAACGGTGAGGGGGGGGGGGTTAGGTTGTGAGGGTAAAATAAAATATTTGAGGTATATAATTTTGTCGGAGAACCAGTGCATGGTGACGTGGGATGCCACGCTCGTTAACACATAGGAAAAGGGGTGACAGCTAATTTTACCCTCTCGTAGAGCATTATGTCAAAACCAGGTTAGGTTAATAATAACAGTGACGGAAGTAACTGGTCGCTTTTAGCTAGGATATAGACACTTAAAATTGCATAAATTTAACGAAAGAAAATTATTTCTTTTTGCTATAATTAAGGTCGTAAACAGAGGGGGGAGGAAGGATGGGGTTTACGTAACGAAAAAAGAACGTATTTTACACTTTTTATCGAGTATAAACATCATATTGGGACGTGTTTATAGGGGGGGGGGGGGTTTAATCTAATATGTTATTGGGTGACCACCGCAAAAAAATATATTTTGAAAATAAAAAATTAAAAAAGAAATTACATTTCGAATTGTGGCTGCCAAGGCTTCAAGTTCATCAATAATTTCATGTGTTCTATCCATTGTGTTCTGGAACTTTCTGATAATTTAATCACATTGCATGCCCGTTATATATGAAATCTCAAGGGTGAATTGTTATGTAACGGGGAAATCATATGTAACCAGTCCTCTGATTGGCTGAGAAAGAGGATGTATCCGACTCACTGATTGGCTGAGAAGGATGCATGTACTTCCTTTTTCCTATTCCAGGATACCTTGACATTCATCTCTAGCATGCACGTTCCATGTGAGAAAATTCCTGTTTTTTCATTCTCACTGAGAAAACCATATAACAGACATGAATTGCTGTTGACATCCATAAATGTGACAAAGTTCCTGTTTTTCAAATTCTCACTGACAAAAACCATTAAACATCCATGAAAAACATCAAATAAATCGACCAACACACATAAACATCCAAGAAAACATACATAAATGTGACAAAATTCCTGTTTTTCAAATTCTCATTGACAAAAAACCATAAACCACGTGGGTCTCGTGCTCATATATGGTGTTAAAAAAAGTTGTAGGTGGCAGCAGGGGTGGGCAATGGGAGTAGCACCTCCTCCTCTACTGTTTTCATTCGCCAATCCATACATTGGGCAAAAATAAGGGCCTGCTGCTAACCTAAACTTTCCCAAAAATTTCCTTCTCTCACCTAAATCCAAACTATCCCCTCTTGCCAACAACAAATTCTTCAAATCCTCTTTATTCAACCCAAATTTAAAATAAAACTCCTCCCCCCAACCGTCTTTGGCTTGGGAGTAAAACCTCAAAGACATAGACTGGTCCTTATGAGCTTGCCACTCTTGGATTTCTTGGTCATTTAGGGTTCTCTGGACTTCCTTCCATACTGACACGGTTTCATCCATAGGGCCTTTTCCTTCATTCCACATCTCTGAAAGTCCACAAAGGTCAAGTATTTTTTTAACCTTGTTTGATTAAGTATCACGTATATCGTCCTTCAAGGCCTCCAAACAAGCTGCCTTAAAAAGCCGAAATCTTGGTAGCCGAGTTATCTTCTTCTTGAATTTTACAATTCTAACCGATCTAACACTCCTTAAAGAGAAAAGGCCCAAATCTTCTTTCAGTACCACTGAACTAAATGAATCCTTCAAGCCTAGAATTCTCTTAAAATATCTTAGAATTCTCTTAAAAACCCCAAACCTCAGAGCCCCAATGTAGACTAGAAGCTACCTTTGTCTGGAAAACTCTTTTCTGGATCCTCATGTCAGCTAGCTGATTTAAATTACTTCTCAAAAGCATATTTATTAGCCTATTACCCCTTAAATTACAATCTTCTACATGCCTAGAAATTCCCTTTAAGACATTAAACTTAACGCCCACATAAACAAATTCATCATTAGCCTCTAAAACCTTTTCTCCATAAATAGATTGAACCTCTCCATCAACAATTCCTTTACTCCTGAATACTAATACTAATGACTTATTAGTCTTCAACTCTAAATTCTTCTTTTTTAAATAATTTTTTATTATATCTAATTTATTCTGAAGATTATCTCTGCTATCCGCCACTAGAGCTATATCATCCGCAAATAACATGCATGATAGCCTAAACAAATCCAAAGATACATAAGGGGCTCCATTATTTTTCATAAACCTATCTAAATCACTAACAAACAAGGAGAAGAGCTTAGAAAATAATGTACATCCTTGTTTCAGACCCACATGAGACGTGACCAGCCTAGAAAAATTTCCCATAACCTTCACAAAAAATTTCACCCTCTGGTACATATCTGCTATTATTGCTACAATGCAAGACAGCAAGCCTATTTCTAATATACTTTCAATTGATAACCTCCTATTTACCGAATCAAAAGCACTTTTCAGGTCTAAAAAGGCTACGAATAGCCGACCAGTTTTTCCTCCAGCATTTTTTCTTTCTCAATGCATCCAAAGTAAAAATATGGTCAATAGTGCTGAATGTCGATCTGAATCCCACTTGTACCTGGCTAAATATTTCCTCCTTATCTAACCAATCTCTTAGCCTAAAATCCAGAACCTTACTAAACAATACACTTACCACATTCCCCATAAAGATAGACTTAAAGTTTTCATGTAACTTCCTTTTACCTTTTTTAAAATGAGGCACTGCTACAGAAATGTTCTATGACCGAGGCCAACAAGCTTTCTCTGTTACGAACGAAACAATTTCAGCCAACATGGGTATTTAATTTGACCTTCCTAACTTCAGAACCTTTGTAGATATACCATTTGTTCCTGGACACGAATTTCCATCCATCTTTTTCAACTGATCCCAAATTTCTTGTTGAGATACAGGCCTAATTAAATCATAATCATTCTGCCTTAAAGGATATGTTGCCGTCCCTAGACCTGGCTCTCTAACCTCTGAACCATTCGACTCATTCGCCCTAACATATTCTGATCTCTATTCTCAAAATAATCTGGCCACGTCTCAACTGCTGGGACGTCACCTCTTATTCCCGTGCCCTGGATTGAACATTTAACAACCGACCAAAACTCTCTTGAATTATTCATACTATAAGCTCTCTTAATTTCCTCATTAATTTTCTTATGCCTCTCTCTCTTTTTAACTCTTTTAACCCTATTATAATCTGACCTTAGTTTCCTATATTCAGCTAACCTGCGCAAATTCGTTTCCTGATCCAAAGGGTCTGTTGCTTTAAGTAGCCTGAAAACCCTAATTACCTCTTCCCTTTTCTGCCTACATTCCTCATCGAAAAAACCCTCATCTTTTCTGGCCGGATGATTTTAATCCTGAGATAAAAGCTTGCTTCTCTCATAAATTATATCTGTGAATACCGAAACAACTTGGTGCAATTCAGATGGTTCTAAAAAATTCAAAATCGAATGGCAATCATTCTGAAATACCTCACTTTCTAGTTCCATTTTAACCAAAACTTCTTTCTCCTTGGCTATCCAAACTGGTTTACGGATCCTTTCCTTGCCCGGTGGCGTTTCGGTTCAATTTTCGGAGCGTCAAATATACGCCATTAGCTCAGTACCCACTAACTAATCATGAGACCTAGCCTGCTCTAGGAATCTGAGCTCGAACACAGAGGGCCAGAGAAAAAAACTACATAAAATATGATGAAATAGACTTAGGCTAAACTTACTATAAGACATACAATCACCCACACCAAAATCTCCCTCCAACCTTCCGTTCATAGTTATTAACCCTTCCTTTTTACCAAAATTTATTAAATTCCTTCCCCATCTATTTAGTTTCCGAGACCTATCCCTACTTTTCCCACTAGGGAAAACATACTCACATTCATTCTCCAAACAAACATTCTGACCTGGTTCATTTACAAGGGGTTCACCAACCTGCAACTCGTCCTCTTCACTAGTATATGCATTGAAGTCCCCTAGAAAAATAAAATTACGGCAATATATGAGCGTTTATATCTCTTTCATAAGAACCGTATACGCCCCAGGAAATAATTTACTAAACCTGACCCCCCGGGCCATGGGGTACTGTGTCGAAACCAGATTTTTGTTATCTAGTTTTTGAACTATTAAAAAGAATTGATATCTGAAAATTTGTATCCGATTGGTCTGGAAAATAAGCGCCTTGAGGGGGGCTAGTTGCCCTACGATCTCTTTTGACTCTTAAAAAGGCAATACGAACTTTCAACTCCCAATCAAATGAACCCTTGATGAAGTTTATACGAGCGTCCTTTCCATAAGAACCATATATGCCCCCGTGGCACAACTTAGAACGCCTTCTCCCACGCCCTTGGGATTGTGTCGATACCAGAGTTTTTCTCATCTGACCTTTGAACAATTTTTAACAAAATAGTTATCTCAAATTTTGTCGGATGGGTTAGGGGAAAAAGGGCTAGGGGAGGGGCTAGTTGCTCTCGGATCTCTTTTTGCTCTTAAAAGTCAACTAGAACTTTCAATTCCCAACCAAATGAGCCCTCTACGAAGTTTATACGAGCATCCCTTCTATAGGAAACGTATATGCCCAGTGGCATAACTTGGAACGCCTTCTCCCGGGCCCTTGGGGTTGTATCGATAACAGAGTTTTTCTAATCTGATCTTTGAACTTTTTTTTTTTTAGAAAAATGGCTATTTCAAATCTAGTGGTAATCCACGACTGCCACCAGATTTTGGCGCAAAAATGGTACTACACCATTTACCAGAGGGGAAGCCTCGCTGGCGCAAAATATCGTAATGGGCTGCCCGCGGTTACCACTACTGTTCCGTAAATATAGAGTATGTAATACCCAATTACCGTATACCCTGCTCCGAGGTACGATAACATAACCAAACGATCAAAAGACCAAACTCTAGGCAAAGGGCATCAACCTGGGTTACTACTAATATTTCTAGCCATTTCTTTGGAGGGTCACGGACCCCCTGTCGATATAATAAATGACGGTATGTCTCGCAACTCTTTTCCTGCTAAAAATACTATAATCTCAGCCCTTCTCTAGGCTCCTGGATTCCACCTAATCTAAAAAAGTCAAAGATTATAAAGACAAACTTTCTTACTGTATTCACTTTCACGTATTTACAAGAACTCAAAAAATGAACTGAAATAAAGAACTCTTACAATTAATGAAGAAACTTTTCGACACACCTCCGTGCGCGCACCTCTGACCAAAGGCGATGACTGGCCGAATCAAATAAAACTCCTAGCATCCTTTGAAACTTTTCGGGCTGTAAATTTAAGCTGTATGAGCCATCGCTCTCTTGGTTTTTCAGACATAAGCTTATTAGTGGATTCCTTCGGACGTCTCATAATAAAAGCTTTCCCAGGGTTTAGATATTAAAATTGAAGATAAATGAAATTGAATTTATAAAAAAGGCATTTTTCTGAAACAAAAGGGGTCAAAAGTCCCAACACCTACCTCTTAAGAAAAATGACAACCACCAAGCCATAGGTCAGAGCATAGAAATAAAAAACATAAAAAAATAACACCAACTTCAAAATCACCGAACTTATCTTCTCTTCTTTCTACTTTTGTACCTCTCCACTGCAGCTACCCGTTGGCTTAGGGATTCACGACTATAACATCCCCTTGGCTTTGTTCCATTGCCGCTCTGTATCTCTGTCCAACCAATCAAAGCTATTGTCTGTACAACTTTCTTCATCAAGCTTGGGATTTAAAGAAGGAAGGATCCACGAGGTTTTTAGAACTTAATCTTGCAATGAATGATTAATTAAAAAAAATTCTCGCTGTCACGAAATTTACACTGAGGAGAAGCGTCGAATAAAGTTCTGGCACATTTGATGATGCCAGCCATCATATAAAATTGGAGTAGAAAGGGGGGTCCGACTCCCGTACCCACCACGTGGTTTATGGTTTTCTCACTGAGAATGAAAAAACAGAATTATTCTCACTTGAAAAAACAGGAATTTTCTCACTTTGATGGTTGTTTTCTTGGACGGTTATGTGTGTTGGTCAATTTATTTGATGTTTTTCATGGATGTCAACAGCAATTCATGTCTATTTTATGTTTTTTGTCAGTGAGAATGAAAAAACAGGAACTTTCTCACTTTAATGGATGTCAACAGCAATTCATGTCTGTTTTATGGTTTTTGACAGTGAGAATGAAAAAACAGGAACTTTCTCACTTTGATAGATGTCAACAGCAATTTATGGATGTTTTTTGGTTTTTGTCAGTGAGAATGGAAAAACAGGAATGGATGAATGGATGGATGGATGGATGGATGGATGGATGGATGGATGGATGGATGGATGGATGGATGGATGGATGGATGGGTGGATGGATGGAACACCTGTGCTGTCAGTCATTAATCAAATTGTTTCCGGGCAAAGTTTAATAATGTCTGACAGGTACTGCTCCAGGAATAGATCCAAGTCATTAATGTCTTTGCCTCGGAAACAATTCTACTGGTCGAACTCCAAAAGATATTAATAACCAATCGCCATGGAAACAAATCTCCAAGAAACATCTTAGCGATGAATAGATTTAGCGCGGGAATCAGGTTTCTTAGTAATTTGAAATGTGACAGCACAGAGATGCCAAAAAAAAAGGAACACGCTGAAATTACGTTTAGGGGTTATTTGGGCGAAACCGTTTTAGACATTTTATGGAATTATTTCGGCGAAACAGTTAGAAACATTTCAAAAGATGATTTTAAAAGATGATTTTAGAAGAGGGTTTGAGGGTGAAACTCTATGGTCGTTATAATACACAAGTTGTATTTGAACAGTGTCGTGAGGTCCCCTACCCCAACCCCAAAAGGCTTCGATCCCCCACCCCAACCCCGCAGGAAGCCCCCCGGCCTCAAAGGTCCCCCGGGCTCCCAAAGGACCCCCGGCACCCCAAAGGCCCCTGTGCCCCCATTTTAATACTTTTTTAAAGCTTTATTATATCTTTTCAGAAAAAATTATTCTCTTAATGTCCATCCTAAGCCTATTCTACAAGTTGAAGTACCCATCCTTTTCACCCACAACTTTAATATAAGGCTTTTTTGAATACTCCAACACAAAGAAATAATTTTCAATGACATTTCTTAACCAGTTCTTTTCATAATGTCCTTCCTAAGCCCATTTTACAAATTGAAGTACCCATCCTTTACACCCACAACTTTACATTACAGCTTTTTGAATGCTCCAACACCAAGCAATACCTTTCAAAGGGCATTTCAGAGCAAGTTCCTTTCTTAATGTCCTTCCTAAAACCATTTTGCAAGTTGCAGTACCCATCCTTTTCACACACAACTTTACTTTATAGCTTTTTGAATGCCCAACACCAAGCAATACTTTTCAAAGGCATTTCAGAACCAGTTCTTTTCTTAATCTCCTTCCTAAACCCATTTTACAAGTTGAAGTACCCATCCTTTTCACCCACAACTTTACTATAAGGCTTTTTTGAATGCTCCAACACCAAGCAATACTTTTCAATGACATTTCAGAACCAGTTTTTTTCATAATGTCCATCTTAAACCCATTTTACAAATTGAAGTACCCATCCTTTACACCAACAACTTTACATTACAGCTTTTTGAATGCTCCAACACCAAGCAATACCTTTCAAAGGGCATTTCAGAGCAAGTTCCTTTCTTAATGTCCTTCCTAAAACCATTTTACAAGTTGAAGTACCTATCCTTTTCACACACAACTTTACATTACAGCTTTTTGAATGCTCCAACACCAAGCAATACCTTTCAAAGGGCATTTCAGAACCAGTTCTTTTCTTAATCTCCTTCCTAAACCCATTTTACAAGTTGAAGTACCCATCCTTTTCACCCACAACTTTACTTTATAGCTTTTTGAATGCTCCAACACCAAGAAATACTTTTCAAAAGGCATTTCAGAACAAGTTCTTTTCTTAATGGCCTTCCTAAACCCATTTTACAAGTTGAAGTACTTATCGTTTTCACCCAAAACTATACTTTACAGCTTTTTTGAATGCTCCAACACTAAGAAATACTTTTCAAAAGGCATTTCAGGACAAGTTCTTTTCTTAATGGCCTTCCTAAACCCATTTTACAAGTTGAAGTGCTTATATTTTTCACCCAAAACTATACTTTACAGCTTTTTTGAATGCTCCAACACCAAGAAATACTTCTCAAATGGCATTTAAGGACAAGTTCTTTTCATAATGTCCCTCCTAAACCCATTTTACAAGTTGAAGTACCCATCCTTTTCACCAATAACTTTACTTTACAGCTTTTTGAATGCTCTAACACCAAGCAATACTTTTCAAAGGCATTTCAGAGCAAGTTCCTTTCTTAATGTCCATTCTAAACCCATTTTCCAAGTTGAAGTTCCCATCCTTTTCGCCACAACTTTACTTTACAGCTTTTTGGATACCTCAACACCAAGCACTACTTTTCAGAAGACATTTCAGAGCAAGTTCCTTTCTTAATGTCCCTTCTAAACCCATTTTACAAGTTGAAGTACCCATCCGTTTCACCCACAACTTTACTTTACAGCTTTTTGTATACCTCAACACCAAGAAATACCGTTCAAAAGGCATTTCAGAGCAAGTTCCTTTCTTAATGTCCCTTCTAAACACATTTTACAAGTTGAAGCATTCATCTTTTTCACCAACAACTTTACTTACAGCTTTTTGGATACCTCAACACGAAGCAATACTTTTCAAAAGACATTTCAGAGCAAGTTCCTTTCTTAATGTCCCTTCTAAACCCATTTTACAAGTTGAAGCATTCATCCTTTTCACCTCCAACTTTACATTACGCCTTTTTGGATACCTCAACACCAAGCAATACTTTTCAAAAGACATTTCAGAGTTTTACCTTAGAGACTTAGATTAGAGTTTTAGTTTAGTTTTAGTTAAGAGTTTAGAGTTTTTTAGCTTAGAGTCTTAGCTTAGAGTTTTTGTTAGAGTTCTAGTTTAGTTTAGTTTTAGTTAAGTGTTTAGAGTTTTTAGCGTAGTCTTAGCTTAGAGTTTTTTTGTTGAAGTTCTAGTTTAGTTTAGTTAATAGTTTCGAGTTTTAGCTTAGAGTCTCACCTTAGAGTTTTTGTTAGAGTTTAAGTTTAGTTTAGTAATAGTTAAGAGTTTAGAGTTTTACCTTAGAGTCTTAGCTTAGAGTTTTTGTTAGAGTTCTAGTTTAGTTTAGATATAGTTAAGCGTTTGGAGTTTTAACTTCGAGACTTAGCTTAGAGTTTTTGTTAATGTTGAAGTTTAGTTTAGTAATAGTTAAGAGTTTAGAGTTTTAGCTTAGATTCTTAGCTTAGAGTTTTTGTTAGAGTTCTAGTTTAGCTTAGTTATAGTTAAGAGTTTTGTGTGTTACATTTGAGTCTTAGCTAAGAGTTTCAGTTTAGTTTTAGTTAAGTTATAGTTAAGAGTTTGGTGTTTTACCTTAGAGACTTAGCTTAGAGTTTTAGTTTAGTTCAGTTTTACTTAAGAGTTTAGAGTTTTAGCTTAGAGTCTTATCTTAGAGTTTTTGTTAGAGTTCTAGTTTAGTTTAGTTTTAGTTAAGAGTTTAGAGTTTTTAGATTAGAGTCTTAGTTTAGAGTTTTTTGTTGAAGTTCTAGTTTAGTTTAGAGTTTTAGCTTAGACTTAGAGTTTTAATTAGAGTTCTAGTTTAGTTTAGTTTTAGTTAAGAGTTTAGAGTTTTATCTTAGAATATTAGATTAGAGTTTTTGTTAGAGTTCTAGTTTAGTTTAGTTTTAGTTAAGAGTTTAGAGTTTTAGCTTAGAGTCATACCTTAGAGTTTTTGTTAGAGTTCTAGTTTAGTTTAGTTATAGTTAAGAGTTTGGAGTTTTACCTTAGAGACTTAGCTTGGAGTTTTAGTTTAGTTTTACTTAAGAGTTTAGAGTTTTAGCTTATAGTCTCAGCTTAGAGCTTTTGTTAGAGTTTTATTTTAGTTTTAGTTAAGAGTTTAGTGTTTTTAGCTTATAGTCTTAGTTTAGAGTTTTTGTTGAAGTTCTAGTTTATTTTAGTTTTAGTTTAGAGTTTTAGCTTAGACTTAGAGTTTTAATTAGAGTTCTAGTTTAGTTTAGTTTTAGTTAAGAGTTTAGAGTTTTTAGCTTAGAGTCTTAGTTTAGTTTTATTTAGAGTTATAATTTAGTTTTAGTTTAGTGTAAAGCGTCCTACTATAATTTAACATCACGGAGGTACTTTTTGCGCAGTGGTACATTCCAGCTGATTTTCAATGTACGGAGGTTTTTAACTGAGTAATTTCATGGAAATTCGATTTATTAAACATTTATGTTAAGATCCAGATAAAAGCGTAGAGTTTTAAATGAGACTTCGATTAGATCTTCAGTCAGAGCTCTAGTTTAGTTTAGTTTTTTGGCATAGGTTATTGTTTTAACTTAGAGTCTTAGCATAGAGTTTTAGTTAGAGTTCTAGTTTAGTTTAGTTTTAGTTAAGAGTTTGATGTTTTACCTTTGAGTTTCAGTTAGAGTTCTAGTTTAGTTTACTTCTAGTTAAGAGTTTGGTGTTTTACCATAGAGTCTTAGCTTAGAGTTTTAGTTAGAGTTCTAGTTTAGTTTAGTTTTAGTTAAGAGTTTAGAAATTTAGCTTAGAGTCTTTGCTTAGAGTTTTTGTTGAAAATCTAGTTTATTTTAGTTTTAGTTAAGAGTTTAGAGTTCTACCTTAGAGTCTTAGCTTAGAGTTTTTGTTAGAGTTCTAGTTTAGTTTAACTTTAGTTAAGAGTTTGATGTTTTACCTTTGAGTTTTAGTTAGAGTTCTAGTTTAGTTTACTTTTAGTTAAGAGTTTGGTGTTTTCCCATAGAGTCTTAGCTTAGAGTTTTAGTTAGAGTTCTAGTTTAGTTTAGTTTTAGTTAAGAGTTTAGAAATTTAGCTTAGAGTCTTAGCATAGAGTTTTTGTTTGAGTTCTAGTTTAGTTTATTTTCAGTTAAGATTTTTTAGTTTTATCTTAGAGTCTTAGCATAGAGTTGTTTTTTCAGTTCTATTTTATTTTAGTTTTATTTAAGATTTTATATTTTTAGCTTATAGTCTTATATTTTAGTTGTAGCTCGAGTTTAAGTTTAGTTTATTAATAGTTAATAATTTAGAGTTTTAGCTTATAGTCTCATATTAGAGTTTTTGTTATAGTTGAAGTTTAGTTTAGTAATAGTTAAGAGTTTAGAATTTTACCTTAGAGTCTTAGCTTAGAGTTTATGTTAGAGTTCTAGTTTAGTTTAGATATAGTTAAGCGTTTGGAGTTTTACCATCGAGACTTAGCTTAGAGTTTTAGTTTAGTTTAGTTTTAGTTAAGAGTTTAGAGTTTTTTAGCTTAGAATCTTAGCTTAGAGTTTTTGTTAGAGTTCTAGTTTAGTTTAGTTTTAGTTAAGGGTTTAGAGTTTTATCTTAGAGTCATAGCTTCGAGTTTTTGTTGAAAATATAGTTTAGTTTAGTTTAGTTAGGAGTTTAGAGTTCTACCTTAGAGTCATAGCTTAGAGTTTCTTGTTATAGTTCTAGTTTAGTTTAGTTTTAGTTAAGAGTTTAGAGTTTTTAGCTTAGAGTCTTAGCTTAGAGTTTTTGTGTTGTTGAAGTTTAGTTTAGTCTTAGTTAAGAATTTAGAGTTTTTAGCTTAGAGTCATAGCTTAGAGTTTTACTTAGAGTTCTAGTTTAGTTTAGTTTTAATTAAGAGTTTAGAGTTTTATCTTAGAGTTTTAGCTTAGAGTTTTTGTTGAAAATCTAGTTTAGTTTAGTTAAGAGTTTAGAGATTTACCTTAGAGTCTTAGCTTAGAGTTTTTGTTGTAGGGGTTCTAGTTTAGTTTAGCTTTAGTTAAGAGTTTAGAGTTTTAGCTTAGAGTCATAGCTTAGAGTTTTTGTTACAGTTCTAGTTTAGTTTAGTTTTAGTTAAGATTTTGGTGTAATACCTTTGAGTATTAGCTTAGAGTTTTTGTTAGAGTTATGGTTTAGTTTAGTTTTAGTTAAGAGTTTAAAGTTTTATCATAGAGTCTTGCTTAGAGTTTTTGTTAGAGTTCTAGTTTTACAATTACCCAGCCCAGTCTTGATGCAACCTATTGCCCAAAATACTTGATAAATTCAATTCAAAATCAACGGACTCGGAATCTGTCATAGCTTAGAGTTTTTGTTAGAGTTATAGTTTAGGTTAGCTTTAATTAAGAGTTCAATGTTTTACCTTAGAGTCTCAGCTTATAGTTTTTGTTAGGTTTCTAGTTTTACTTAAAAGTTTATATTTTTAGATTGTAGTATCGTATTACAGTTTATGTTATACTCATAGTTTAGCTTAGTTTTAGTTAACAGTTTAGAGTTTTACCTTAGAATCTTAGATTAGAGTTTTTGTTAGAGTTCTAGTTTAGTTTAATTTTAGTTAAGAGTTTGATGTTTTAACTCTGAGTTTAAGTTATAGTTCTATTTTAGTTTACTTTTAGTTATGAGTTTGGTGCTTTACCTTAGAGTCTTAGCTTAGAGTTTTAGTTAGAGTTCTAGTTTAGTTTTAGTTAAGAGTTTAGAATTTTAGCTTAGAGTCTTCGCTCAGAGTTTTTGTTAGAGTTCTTGTGAAGTTGTTTGTTTTTGTGAAGTTGAAGTTTAGTTTAGTCACAGTTAAGAATTTAGAGTTTTTAGCAAAGAGTCTTAGCTTAGAGTTTTACTTAGAGTTCTAGTTTAGTTTAGTTTTAGTTAAGAGTTTAGAGTTTTATCTTAGAGTATTAGCTTAGAGTTTTTTTTTAAAATCTAGTTTATTTTATTTAATAGTTTAGAGTTCTACATTAGAGTCTTAGCTTAGAGTTTTACTTAGAGTTGAAGTTTATTTTAGTTATAGTTAAGGGTTTCGAGTTTTATCTTAGAGTCTTAGCTTAGAGTTTTAGTTAGAGTTCTAGTTTAGTTTATTTATAGCTAATAGTTAAGAGTTTTACCTTAAAGTCTTAGCTTAGAGCTTTTGCTAGGTTTCAAGTTTAGTTTACTTTAGTTATAGTTAAGAGTTTAGAGTTTTAGCTTAGAGTATTATCCTAGAGCTTTAGTTAGAGTTATTGTTTGTTTTAATTTTAGTTAAGAGTTTTAGCTTAGAGGATTAGCCTAGAATCTTGGCTTAGAGATTTAGTTAGAGTATTAGGGTAAATTAGATTAAGTTAGGTTAGATTAGATTAGGTTAAGTCAGGTTAGGTAAGTCAGGTTAGGTTAGCTAAGTTAGGGTAGGTTAGGTTAGCTAGTAAACATCTCTCCATGTTTAAGTTAGGTTAGGTTAGGCTATATTAAGTTATGTTAGGTTAAGTTAAGTTAGGTTAGGTTAGCCTACGTACGTGCGCGTACGTAAGCTCAACTAACCTAACCTAACTTAACCTAACCTAACATAACTTAATCTAGCCTAACCTAACCTAATTCAAACATGGAGAGATGTTTACTAACTAACCTAACCTAACCTAACTTAGCTAACCTAACCTAACTTACCTAACCTGACTTAACCTAACCCAATCTAACCTAACTTAATCTAGTCTAACCTAACACTCTAACTAAATCTCTAAGCTAAGATTCTAGGCTAAACCTCTAAGCTATAACTGTTAACTAAAACTAAACTAAACAATAACTCTAACTAAAACTCTAAGCTAAGACTCTAAGGTAAAACTATAAACTCTTAACTATAAATAAACTACACAAAACTTCAACTCTAAGTAAAACTCTAATCTAAGACTTTAAGGTAAAACTCAAAATTCTTAACTAAAACTAAACTAGAACTATAACTCTAAATAAAACTTTAAGATAAGACTATAATGTAAAACTCTAAACTATTAAATAAAGCTAAACTAACCTAGAACATTAACTAAAACTCTAAGCTTAAACTCTAAACCCTTAACTATAACTAAACTAAACTTCAACTCTAAGTAAAACTCTAAGCTAAGACTCTAAGGTAGAACTCTAAACTCTTAAATAAACTAAACTAGATTTTCAACAAAAACTCTAAGCTAAGACTCTAAGATAAAACTCTAAACTCTTAACTAAAACTAAACTAAACTAGAACTCTAAGTAAAACTCTAAGCTAAGAGTCTATGCTAAAAACTCTAAATTCTTAACTGTGACTAAACTAAACTTCAACTTCACAAAAACTCCAAGCTAAGACTCTAAGCTAAAAACTCTAAACTCTTAACTTAAACTAAACTAGAACTATAACAAAAAACTCTAAGCTAAGACTCTAAGGTAAAATTCTAAACTCTTAACTAAAGCTAAACTAGAACTCCAACTAAAACTCTAAGCTATGACTCTAAGGTAAAACACCAAACTCTTAACTGAAACTAAACTAAACTAGAACTCTAACAAAAACTCTAATATAAGGCTATAATATAAAAAAAACCTATAAAATATTAAATAAAAATAAAACAAACTAATAATCACATCTAAGTCTAGAATTTAGGACTCCACACGACTTATTATACATAATATAATCTGTAAATTTAACAAAAACTCTACGATAAGACTCTAAGGTAAAACTCTAAACTCTTAACTATTACTAAACTAAACTTCAACTCTAACAAAAACTCTAAGCTGAGACTCTAAGCTAAAACTCTAAACTATTAACTAAACTAAACTAGAACTTCAACAAAAAAAACTCTAAGATAGGAATATCATATAAAAACTCGAAACAATTTAAAATAAATATAATAAAAAATAACTCTAACAAAAAACTCTAAGCTAAGACTCTAAGCTTAAACTCGATACTCTTAACTAAACTAAACCAGAAATATGAAAATAAATCTAAGCTATGACTCTAAGCTAAAACACCAAACTCATAACTAAAAGTAAACTAAACTAGAACTCTAACTGAAACTCAAAGGTAAAACATCAAACTCTTAACTAAAATTAAACTAAACTAGAACTCTAACAAAAACTCTAAGCTAAGACTCTAAGGTAAAACTCTAAACTCTTAACTAAAACTAAACTAAACTAGAAGTCTAACAAAAACTCTAAGATGAGACTCTAAGCTAAAACTCTAAACTCTTAAGTAAAACTAGAACTCTAACAAAAACTCTAATCTAAGACTCTATGCTAAAACACTGAACTCTTAACTAAAACTACACTAAACTAGAACTCTAACCAAAACTCTAAGCTAAGACTCAAAGGTAAAACACTAAACTCTTAACTAAAACTAAACTAGAACTCTAACAAAAACTCTAAGCTATGACTCTAAGCTAAAACTCTAAACTCTTAACTAAAGCTAAACTAAACTAGAACTCCAACAAAAACTCTAAGCTAAGGCTATAATTTAGAACTATAAACTCTTAAATAAACTATACTATATTTTCAACAAAAACTATAAGATAAGAATCTAGTATAAAACTCTAAACTCTTAACAAAAACTAAACTAAACTAGAATTCTAAGAAAAAATCTAAGATATTACTATATTATATAAAATACATGTTATTAAATATTACTAATAAAAAATAAAAATTAACATAAATTCTCATATAGTAAAAAAATACAAAATAAATCAACTATTAACTAAATATAAGCTAAAGTATAGCTATAACAAAAAACACTAAGCTATAAATATAAGTTATGAATCTAAAATCTTAACTATAATAGACTAGATTTTCAACAAAAACTATATTATATGACTCTAAGATAAAACTCTAAACTCTTAACTAAAACTAAACTAAACTAGAACTCTAACAAAAACTCTAAGCTAAGATTCTAAGCTAAAAAAAAACTCTTAACTAAAACTAAACTAAAACTCTAATCTAAGTCTCGAAGGTAAAACTCCAAACGCTTAACTATATCTAAACTAAACTAGAACTCTAACATAAACTCTAATCTAAGACTCTAAGGTAAAACTCTAAACTATTAAATATTACTAAACTAAACTACAACTATAACAAAAACTCAAAGCTAACAATCTGATCTAAAACTATAAACTATTAAATAAATATAAACTAAACAAAAACGTCAAAAAAAACTATAAGCTGAGACTCTAAGCTAAAACACTAAAATCTTAAAAAAAAATAAACTAAACTAGAACTCTAACAAAAACTCTATGCTAAGACTCTAAGCTAAATTTCTAAACTCTTAACTAAAACTAAACTAAACTAGAACTCTAACTAAAACTCTAAGCTAAGATTCCATGGTAAAACACAAAACTCTTAATTAAATGTAAACTAAACTAGAACTTTAACTGAAACTCAAAGGTAAAACATCAAAGTCGTAACTAAAATTAAACTAAACTAGAACTCTAACAAAAACTCTAAGCTAAGACTCTAAGGTATAACTCTAAACTCTTAACTAAAACTAAAATAAACTAGATTTTCAACAAAAACTCTAAGCTAAGACTCTAAGCTAAAATTCTAAAATCTTAACTAAAAATAAACTAAACTAGAACTCTAACTAAAAATCTAAGCTAAGATTCCAAGGTAAAACAAAAAACTTTTAATCAAATGTAAAATAAACTAGAACTTTAACTGAAACTCAACGGAAAAACATCAAACTCTTAACTAAAATTAAACTAAGCTAGAACTCTAACAAAAACTCTAAGCTAAGACTCTAAGGTAAAACTCTAAACTCTTAACTAAAACTAAACTAAACTAGAACTCTAACAAAAACTCTAAGCTAAGACTCAGCTAAAACTCGAAACTCTTAACTAAAACTTAACCAAACTATAACTTTAAGTAAAACTCTAAGCTATGACTCTAAGCTAAAACTCTAAATTCTTAACAGCAACTAAACTAAACTTTAACTCTAACTAAAACTCTAAGCTAAGACTCTAAGATAAAACTCTAAACTATTAACTAAAACTAAACTAAACTAGAACTCTAAATAAAACTAAACTAAGACTCTAAGCTAAAAACTCTAAACTATTAACTAAAACTAAACTAAACTAGAACTCTAATTAAAACTCTAAGTCTAAGCTGAAACTCTAAACTAAAACTAAACTAAACTAGAACTTCAACAAAAACTCTAAACTAAGACTCTAAGCTAAAAACACTAAACTCTTAAATAAAACTAAACTAAAACTCTAACAAAAACTCTAAGCTGAGACTCTAAGCTAAAACTCTAAACTCTTAAGTAAAACTAAACTAAACTAACACTCTAAGCTAAGTCTCTAAGGTAAAACTCCAAACTATTAACTATAACTAAATAAACTAGAACTCTAACAAAAACTCTTAGCTATGACTCTAAGCTAAAACTCTAAACTCTTAACTAAAACTAAACTAAACTAGAACTATAACAAAAACTCTAAGCTAAGATTCTAAGCTAAAACTCTAAACTCTTAAGTAAAACTAAACTAAACTATAACTATAATTAAAACTCTAATTATAAGCTAAAACTCTAAACTAAACTATAAATTAAAAAAAAATATCTAAGCTAAGACTATTATATAAAAACTCTAACCTATTGAATATAACGACACTTAACGAGAACAAAAAAAATATATCTAAGATTCGATTATAAGATAAAACTCTAAACTCTTAACTAAAACTGAATTAAAACAGAGCTCTATGATCATACACTCAGGTAAAAAAAAAAAATGTTAACTATAACTAAACTAAAACTAAACTGAAACTCTAAGCTAAGTCTCTAAGTTAAAACACCAAACTCTTAACTATAACTAAACTAAACTAGAACTCTAACAAAAACTCTAAGCTAAAACTCTAAGCTAAAACTCTAAACTCTTAACTATTACTAAGCTAAACTTCAACATTAACAAAAACTCTAAGCTAAGTCTCGAAGGTATAACTCCAAACGCTTAACTATATCTAAACTAAACTAGAACTCTGACAAAAACTCTAAGCTAAGACTCTAAGGTAAAACTCTAAACTCTTAACTATTACTAAACTAAACTTCAACTCTAACAAAAACTCTATGCTGAGACTCTAAGCTAAAACTCTAAACTATTAACTAAACTAAAATAGAACTTCAACAAAAAAAACTCTAAGCTAGGACTACGCTAAAAACTCTAAACTCTTAACTAAAACTAAACTAAACTAGAACTCTAACAAAAACTCTAAGCTAAGACTCTAAGCTAAAAAACTCTAAACTCTTAACTAAAACTAAACTAAAACTCTAATCTAAGTCTCTAAGGTACAACTCTGAAATGTCTTTTGAAAAGTATTGCTTGGTGTTGAGGTATCCAAAAAGCTGTAATGTAAAGTTGGAGGTGAAAAGGATGAATGCTTCAACTTGTAAAATGGGTTTAGAAGGGACATTAAGAAAGGAACTTGCTCTGAAATGTCTTTTGAAAAGTATTGCTTGATGTTGAGGTATCCAAAAAGCTGTAAAGTAAAGTTGTGGGTGAAAAGGATGAATGCTTCAACTTGTAAAATGGGTTTAGAAGGGACATTAAGAAAAGAAGTTGCTCTGAAATGTCTTTTGAAAAGTATTGCTTGGTGTTGAGTTATCCAAAAAGCTGTAAAGTAAAGTTGTGGCGAAAAGGATGGGAACTTCAACTTGGAAAATGGGTTTAGAATGGACATTAAGAAAGGAACTTGCTCTGAAATGCCTTTTGAACGGTATTTCTTGGTGTTGAGGTATCCAAAAAGCTGTAAAGTAAAGTTGTGGGTGAAAAGTATGGGTACTTCAACTTGGAAAATGGGTTTAGAAGGGACATTAAGAAAGGAACTTGCTCTGAAATGTCTTTTGAAAAGTATTCCTTGGTGTTGAGGTTTCCAAAAAGCTGTAAGTAAAGTTGTGGCGAAAAGGATGGGAACTTCAACTTGGAAAATGGGTTTAGAATGGACATTAAGAAAGGAACTTGCTCTGAAATGTCATTGAAAAGTATTGCTTGGTGTTGGAGCATTCAAAAAGCTGTAAAGTAAAGTTATGGGTGAAAAGGATGGGTACTTCAAGTTGTAAAATGGGTTTAGGAAGGACATTAAGAAAAGAACTTGTCCTTAAATGCCTTTTGAAAAGTATTGCTTGGTGTTGGGCATTCAAACAGCTGTAAAGTATAGTCTAGGTGAAAAAGATAAGTACTTCAACTTGTAAAATGGGTTTAGGAAGAACATTAAGAAAAGAACTTGTCCTGAAATGCCTTTTGAAAAGTATTTCTTGGTGTTGGAGCATTCAAAAAAGCTGTAAAGTATAGTTTTGGGTGAAAAGGATGGGTACTTCAACTTGTAAAATGGGTTTAGGAAGGAGATTATGAAAAGAACTGGTTCTGAAATGCCCTTTTAAAGGTATTGCTTGGTGTTGGAGCATTCAAAAAGCTGTAAAGTAAAGTTGTGTGTGAAAAGGATAGGTACTTCAACTTGTAAAATGGTTTTAGGAAGGACATTAAGAAAGGAACTTGCTCTGAAATGCCCTTTGAAAGGTATTGCTTGGTGTTGGAGCATTCAAAAAGCTGTAATGTAAAGTTGTTGGTGAAAAGGATGGGTACTTCAATTTGTAAAATGGGTTTAAGATGGACATTATGAACAGAACTGGTTCTGAAATGTCATTGAAAAGTATTGCTTGGTGTTGGAGCATTCAAAAAAGCCTTATAGTAAAGTTGTGGGTGAAAAGGATGGGTACTTCAACTTGTAGAATGGGCTTAGGAAGGACATTAAGAAAATAACTTGTTCTGAAAAGATATAATAAAGCTTTAAAAAAGTATTAAAATGGAGGCTCAGGGGCCTTTGGGGCGCAGGGGGCCCTTTGGGAGCCCGGGGGACCTTTGGGGACCGGGGCCTTCCTTCGGGGTGGGGGTGGGGGATCGAAGCCCTTTGGGGTTGGGGTAGGGGACCTCACGACACTGTTCAAATACAACTTGTGTATTATAACGACCACAGAGTTTCACCCTCAAATCCTCTTCTAAAATCCTCTTTTAAAATCATCTTTTAAAATGTCTCTAACTGTTTCGCCGAAATTATTCCATAAAATGTCTAAAACGGTTTCGCCCAAAGAACCCCTAAACGTAATTGCAGCGTGTTCCTTTTGTTTTTTGGCATCTCTGCGCTGTCACATTGCAAATTACTAAGAAACCTGATTCCCGCGCTAAATCTATTCATCGCTAAGATGTTTCTTGGAGAATTGTTTCCATGGCGTTTGGTTATTAATATCTTTTGGAGTTCGACCAGTAGAATTATTTCCGAGGCAAAGACATTAATGACTTGGATCTATTCCTAGAGCAGTACCTGTCTGACATTATTAAACTTTGCCAGGAAACAATTTGATTAATGACTGACAGCACAGGTGTTCCATCCATCCATCCATCCACCCACCCATCCATCCATTCACCCATCCATCCATCCATCTATCCATCCATCCATCCATCCATCCATCCATCCATCCATCCATTCATCCATTTCTGTTTTTTCATTCTCACTGACAAAAACCATAAAACATCCATAAATTGCTGTTGACATCCATCAAAGTGAGAAACTTCCTGTTTTTCCATTCTCACTGACAAAACCATAAAACAGACATAAATTGCTGTTGACATCAATTAAAGTGAGAAATTTCCTCTTTTATCATTCTTACAGACAAAAACCATAAAATAGACATGAACTGCTGTTGACATCAATGAAAAAAATTAAATAAATTGACAAGCACACATAACCGTCCAAGAAATCATCAATAAAAGTTAGACAATTCCTGCTTTTTCAAGTGAGAATAATACTGTTTTTTCATTCTCAGTGAGAAAATCATAAGCCACGTGGTGGGTACGGGAGTCGGACCCCCCTTTCTACAACCATAAACCACGTGGTGGGTACGGGAGTCGGTCCTCCCTTTCTACTAATTGGCTGCACTAGCCTCTTAATTTCCATCGGTTGAGACAAAACCAAGTCTTAATTAAAACGCAAATTGCCCCTTCGAATAATTTGAAATAATTCAAGGCCGAAAATACAAAGGCTTTTGTAAACAATAGGGGTTCAGGGAAATAAAGTAAAAATCTGAGTGAACCATGAACCTCTGTTTTCTGGGTCCCATCCCCTAAAATCATTGCAAGAATAATGCTCGTCGACGCAGGATGAAGATGAAATTGAAGGCTGGAAAGGAAAGGTCTCGGTAAAGGGATAACAACTTGTCCGCCAGTTGTGCATTGAGGAAAATGGCTATCTTTCACGACTTCCTGCAGGGGAGCTTCCCCAAGGGATTCTTCCCTCATAAAGGATCAAAATCTCTTTTGAGTTGATAAAAATAGTCTCAGATTCCTTCCCAAATTTCTTCAATCCAACCCAAAATTCAGTACCTCCCAATCTTTCCGTAAGCCGTTGTTAATAAAACAATTCTATTTCATGATTATCTGTAGTTTCTCTTAATATGTCATGGTTCTTCTCCTCCCTCCTGAGCTTTTTCTTCTTTATCCAGTTTTGTAATTTTCCCAGTGGGTCTTGGAACTCTTTGTTCCCCCTATTCTCTACGTTAGCTAGGCACAACCCATCAGTTTTTTTAAATTTCGGCACTGCAGGTTCAATCCAAATTTTGTCTCTTTTCTGCATTTTTTTTTTCAGCTCTAATTTTCTCAAATTTTCCAATTAGGCACAATAAATCATCATAAATCTGAATTGGTCTCCAGTGTCTACTATCTTTGACTGCGTTTCTTTATTGTAATTCCTTCCAATATTTCTTTTCTCTTTTTTAGTTTTCTTTTCTTTTGCCGTAGTATTAAATAAATCGTCATGAAATCTGAATTGGACTCCAGTGTCCATTATTTTTGACTACCTTTCTTTACTGTAGTTTCACTTTGCATTTTTTTTCCCTCTTTTAGTTTTCTTTACTTTTACCGCAGAAACGAATAATTTGTCATTAAATGGGGATTGAATTCCGGCGTTTGGATTTTCATATTGTACTAAAAGTTCTCGTACTTTACGAGGAAAAGCATGTACAATAAATTTTGTCTATTTTTTCTCTGGTACAATCAGTCCTTCATTTTGGCAAATATTTTTTGGCGTCTCGTATTCATTAATTGTGTTATGAAGTTTTCTACTTTCTGAAAACTTTCCTGAAAAGTAATTTCGAGCGTCTTATTTTCAAAATTACGTGGCTCAGCCACTTCCGCATCCCCCATCTCTGGATTACCAACATTTTGAACTGGTGTATCAAGCATTTCGTTTTTTCGACAGGATGGCTCAGCCTCCCATTTTTTTTTTGGCCGGTCTACCTCCCCACCTTGTCAACGAAGTAGCATGTTTTTCCGTTTTAGCATTTAATGTATGATAATTTTCATTTTCTCGCAATTGATTCTTAGACAAATTGTTATGGCTATCTCATAGCCAAGAAGTTAGTTGTGATAAAATGTCGCTTCCTGGAATTCCCCAGCGGGCTTCTACTAGGCCTATCATGGTTCTTTTAAACTCTTGCTGATCTCTCTCAGTCTTCTCTCTGGCTATTTTATCATTATCCTCTTTTCGTTCTCTGGCTATTCTATCAGCCTCTTCTGTTTGCTATCTTTCTTTTCTATCTTCATCCTCTTTTCGTTCCCTGACTATTCTCTCTTTCTTTCTTTCTTTCAAGTAATTTAATAAATGTTGTGTCATATCTACAGGACTACTTTTTCGTAAGCCCCTGCTGGATTGGATCTAGATTCCACATTGCTCCTTCTATTCCGACTACTTTGATTCCTTCTGTAATTATTTCTTCTTAATTCATTTTCTGAATCTGCTCGTTCTCTATCCGTTATTTCTCTTACCCGCAACTTCCCTTCATTTTGCACAGCATTTGAGAGGTGAGCTCATCTCGTTTTTTAATATATTATGTCTTACTTGTTTATTTAATACCCCCTCATTTTACCGGGTTTACTCCTTCCCGGTTCTATTATCTCTTGATTAATTTGTCAATCGTGGCAAGTTCAACAATTGCCACACGCAAAAATTATGGTACGCAGTTACTATTGTGAATTATTAGTGCCACGTAATGATGTTCAATAATTTTTCAAATAACCGGAATATTTAGACATCATTAGAGAATAATGACTTTCGTTCACATCAAGCAATTTGAAGCGAGTGAAATATATCTCCGAAAAACGAATAAACAGGGGTTGGACGAGAAAGTAAACTCGAAAACCGCGCGAATATTCCACTAGCGAATTAGTCTAACTAAAACTCAAACAGGGGAACTACCCCGTAAAAAAATTACGTATCCTCCCCGGATACTCGTACTCCAAATGTCTCATCGGCCGATTACTCAATTGAACAGGTCCGTCTCACCTTCCTTATCAAATATACGCCCAAAACTTGACAAATTTTGTAATTTGCCGTCTTCAATAATCTTATAACCTTCACCAATGAAGATTATTTTTAAATTTGTCAATTCACTTAAATAATAATCCAATTTTCGCTTTCTCTTATCCGTTCTTAACCCCTGTAATACTTTCTAATACGGATTGATTTCACTACTGTAAACTCAAAACTCAATTAAATTCACTTTATTGCTTTTTATTCTTAAAATCTCACAGTTGTCTAACTATTCCCATGAAAAACGGTCGACTTTTGTAGTTTTCTGTAATTTCTGTATTTGGATGTTTAGCCTCAGTCAAAATGTTGAGGAAAAGAGGTGGTGAAAGGTTGTTATACTCTTACTCCTGCACTGCGTCGTTCCTAGGTAGGAGCTTGGCTCATTAAATTTCAAATTATCAATCTTTCAAATCTGTTTTTCCGTGCAGAGTTTTACACCCTTTAGCCTGTACTTTACGCTAATTTTCACGCTCAATCTTCGGAAACGCTTGTTCTTTTGCCACCAGTGCTGTTGATAGCTCCTTTTCTCTGCTGCCAATATTAGTGTACTAAGCCCCGGGCACCAGATATGGTCACTAGATATTGGGGCCAAAATGGTGCTACGCCACTTACTGGAGGGGAAGCCTCGCTCACGCCAAATATTGTAATGGAATGCCCGCGGTTACCACTACTGTTCCGTAAATATAGAGTATGTTAATACCCAATTACGGTATACCCTGCTCCAGGTTATGATAACGTGATCAAACGGCCAAACTCTAGGCCAAGGGTTCCCAACCAGGGTTACCACTAATAATTCTAGCTATCTCCTTGGAGGGTAAACGGACCCCCTGTCGATATAATAAATGACGGTATGTCTCACAACTCTTTTCCTACTAAAAATACTATAATATCACCCATTCTGTAGGCTCCTGGACTTCACCTAAGCTAAAAAATTAAAGATTGTAAAGACAAGCTTTCTTACTGTAATCACTTTCACGTAATTATAAGAACTCAAAAAACTGAACTGAACTAAAAAACTCTTACAATTAGTGAAGAAACTTTTTGACACGCCTCCGTGCGTGCACCTCTGACCAAAGTTGATTAATGGCCGAATCAAAATAAACTCCCATTATCCTTTGAAGCTTTTCGGGCTTTAAATTAAAGCTATATGAGTCATCACTCCCCTGGCTTTTTCAGACTTTAGTTAATTGGTGGATTCCTTCAGACATCTCATAATAAAAACTTTTCCGGGTTTTAGATACTGAAATTGAAGATGAATGAAGTTAAATTTTTAAAAGCATTTTTCTTAAACAGAAGGGGCCAAAGGTCCCAACAGATCGGGTTGGGGAAAAGGGCAAGGGGAGAGGGTTATTTGCCCTCGGATCTCCTTTGACTCATAAAAGTGAACTAGAATCTTTTAAATTCCAACCAAATAGACCCTTTCTGAATTTTATACGAGCATTCCTTTCAGAAGAACATTACATGCCCCCAGGGCATAACTTACACCGCCTGCCCCCGTTCCCTGGGGGTTGTGTCGACACCTGATTTTGTGTTATTTTACCTTTGAACTATGTTTAACAAATTTTTTTTCTCAAAATTTTCATCAGATGCATTTGTAGAAAAAGGGATGTGACGGGGGAAATAGTTGCCCTCCAATTTCTTTTGACTCTCAAAAAGTGAACTAGAACTTTCAATTTCCTATCAAATGAGCCTTCACTGAAGCTTATACAAGTATCTTATCTATATGAACCATGTATGTCCTCAAGGCAAAACTTACAACCCCAGCCCCCAGGCCCTGCGGGGTTGTCTCAACCACAGAGCTTTTGTTCAAATATATTTATAGTCAAATTATCTAAATAGTCAAATATCTTTGACTATTTTTAAAAAATGGCTATCTCAAAGCTCATATCGGATAGATTTGAGGATAGAGCATAGAGGGTGGTTAGCTGCCCTCCAATCTCTTTTAATCTTAAAAAGTGAGCTATAGCTTTCAACTTGCAATCAAATGAGCCTTCTCTGAAGTTTATACGAGAATCCCTTCCATACAAACCATTTATGCCCCCAGAGTATATCTTACAACGCCTACCCCTGGGACCTGCCCCTGGGATAAATTAGAATCATAAGAACCCATCTTTTTCTTATTTTTTATAATTTAACAGAGGCAACGCTATAGCGTTGCCTATAGTAATGGCCATGCAGCTCCGATGTTTTATTATTTATTTTTTCCCAGAGGCACTTCATATGGAACGATTCGTCACGTAAACTTCAGAAGGGGCTCATTCGATAAGAAAATGGAAGTTCTAGAGCCCTTTTTAAAAGTCAAAATTGATCAGAGGGTAACTAGACCACCCACGCTCTTTTTTCCAAAATGTATCTTGATAAAAATTTTGAGATAGCTAATTTGTTAAAAATAGTTCAAAGATCATAGAACAAAAACTTAGGTGTAGACACAACACCCCAGGTCCCGGGGGTAGGCGTTGTAAGATATACCCTGGGTTCGTTGTAAGATATATATGGTTCGTATGTAAGGGATTCTCGTTTAAACTTCTGAGAAGGCTCATTTGATTGCAAATTGAAAGTTATAGTTCACTTTTTTGACTAAAAGAGATTGGAGGGCAGCTAGCCGCCCTCTGCGCTCTATTTTCCTCAAATCTATCCGATAAGAGCATTGAAATAGCCAGTGTTTTTAAATAGTCGAAAATCTTTGACCATTTAGATCATTTGACAATAAAGATCAAAAATCTTTATAGTCAAATGATCTATATTATAAAAACAAAAGATCTATATTATAAAAACAAATATAAGATCTATATTATAAAAACAAAAATTCTGTGATTCAGACAAATCCGCAGGGCGTGGGGGACGGGGCTGTACGTTTTGCCTTGAGGGCATATATGGTTCATATAGATAAGGTGCCTCGTATAAGCTTCAGTGAAGGCTCATTTGAGTAGAAAGGCCTTATTGACTCCCACAAGCACATAATTTATGCATGTTTTTATGGTTTTCTCACTGAGAATGAAAAAACAGGATTTTTCTCACTTGAAAAAACAGGAATTTTCTTACTTTTATGGATTTTCCTTGGACGGTTATGAGTGTTAATCAATCTATTTGTTGTTTTTAATATATGTCTACATAATTTTATGTCTTTCATATGGTTTTTGTGAGTGAGAATGAAAAAAAATAGCGACAACTACAGCAATTTATGGATGTTTTATGGTTTTTGTCAGTGAGAATGAAAAAACATCATTTTTCTCACTTTGATGGATGTTTCAAGGTCGATTTATTTATTGTTGTTGTTATTGTTCGTCCAGGTACACACTGGGGGCAATGTATTGATCTAGGACTCGAGGGGGAAGTGAATTTCCGAGAACTTGATTTACATAATCGGTGGGGAGAAGGTATTGATTTACGAAAGGGGAATTAAGAAACAAATATGGCTTCTTTGATCTTAGGTCTGAGGGATAAACGGTCTTATTTGTTGTTGTTGTTGTTTGGCCAAGTGCACGTTCGGGGAGAATGTTGTGATCTAGGAATAGGAAAAAGGATCACGTGTTTTATTCTAAGCCAATCAGAGACTCGGTTACATCTCCTTCTCAGCCAATCAGAGGGCTGGTTACATATTAGAGGCGGAGGTTTGTAGAGAATATGAGGAAAGGATTTTTGCTATAGTTTTTATTAGTCTGTGAGTAGAATTCAAAGGAGTGAGAAGAACAGTTTGACTTCACTCATTTGGATATATATTTGAGTGTTGATAACGGGGAATGGAATGTTTACCCTATTAGAAGTTGATAGTGGAGTTGATGGTAATAATACAAGAGCACCAAACATTGGGGTGGAAATCACGAGAGGATCACGGCTTTTTCTGGAATTGGATAAAGTATATGCAAGACATGTGATATCCTTGAGCAAATGTAAAATGGAGGATCAATTATGTTTCGCTGCTAAAGTTGATGTAGCGCACATTAACAGACTTCAATATGCTTTTATTGCATTAGTGAAACTTATCGAAGTTAATAAACTCTATAATTAATTGTACATGCTTAGTATATTTGTTGTTGTTGTAATTATTCAATAAAATTGTTTCGAAATCGAAAATGTTCCCTTTCTGTTCTGATCAGGTTACGCTAGGGCTGACGAATTAGGGTCAATATACAGTGAATCCAAATGATTTACCAGCATTAGTGGTTCACGACAGTTGCCTATACACCGAAGAAGAAGAAATCTAAAGTGAAGATTTAAAGACATTGTTGTATATATATGCATTTTATCAATAAACAAATTTACAAACAATCTTCAAATATTTATTCTATTGTGATATCGATATTTATCACAGTTTTAATGTATACTATCTCAGGTTCAATTATTTGAACCTCGTCCTCCTCCACTGGCATAATATCTATGAGAGAGGTTATCTCCTGAGATTGAGTCACCTCCGCAAATAAATCCTCGCGCACTCGAAGTGTCGGGTTAGGTATTCGATCCGAAGACCCACTCCTCAAGAGATCCTCTGATCTACATGTGCAGAGAAGCTCTTCCTCCTTTTCAGGTGTAATCTCACTGGTGTCGATTTCATTACATGTAGCTAGAAGCTCCTCCTCCTCCTCGAGAGTGAGCCCCCCCCACATGCCACACATCCTAAAAAAGATTGAGAACACTATGATGGAAATATAAATTAAAATTTAAACAATGTTGTGGAAGAATGGTTCTTGGAAATTTTCAGCGGGTTTCAATTTCTGAAAAAAAATTACATTTTGATATCGTTTGATAATTTACTAAATTTTAAGGTTTTCTTTAGTTTCAAAAATGTTTTTTGTCAGTCACCATCTTTTAATCATTCACAAACAATACTGAAGAAAACCGGTTTCCACTGTTTATCGACGTTAAATTATTAAGAAGACTATTATTTCTTTGAAATATACATTTTAAATTTTTAATTTTCATGTTTTTGATTTTACATTAATGAAGAATTTAAACACAACTTCAACTAGTTATTTTTTTTGTTCGGCATAGATGAAAGGTCCAATACCTCAGTTAGACTAAGTAGGTTACTTTCTGTAAACGTATGTCTAGTGATAAACTTGTTAGAGTTATAAAAACGTTTTTTCCACAAGAGGATATTTTTCAACTAAAAGTAAAGAACTACTAGACTAAATCAAAGATCTGCTGAAATAATAACGAATAATTGTTCAAACTTAAATTTTCTGTAAGGTTATGTCTAGTGATAAACTTGTTAGAGTGACAAAACTTTTTTTTCCACAAGAGGACATTTTTCAATTAAAAGTAAAGAGCTACTAGACTAAATCAAAGATGAGCAGAAATAATAACGAATAATTGTTCAAACTTAAATTTTCTGTAAACTTATGTCTAGTGATAAACTTGCTAGAGTGACAAAAACTTTTTTTCCACAAGAGGGTATTTTTCAACTAAAAGTAAAGAGCTACTAGACTAAATCAAAGATGAGTAGAAATAATAATGAATAATTGTTCAAACTTAAATTTTCTGTAAACTTATGTCTAGTGATCAACTTGCTAGAGTGACAAAAACTTTTTTTTTCCACAAGAGAACATTTTTCAACTAAAAGTAAAGAGCTACTAGACTAAATCAAAGATGTGCAGAAATAATAACGAATAATTGTTCAAACTTAAATTTTCTGTAAAGTTATGTCTAATGATAAACTTGTTAGAGTGACAAAAACTTTTTTTTCCATAAGAGGGCATTTTTCAACTAAAAGTAAAGAACTACGAGACTAAATCAAAGATGAGTAGAAATAATAACGAATAATTGTTCAAACTTAAATTTTCTGTAAACTTATGTCTAATGGTAAACTTGTTAGAGTTACAAAAACGTTTTTTCCATAAGAGAACATTTTTCAACTAAAAGTAAAGAGCTACTAGACTAAATCAAAGATGTGCAGAAATAATAACGAATAATTGTTCAAACTTAAATTTTCTGTAAAGTTATGTCTAGTGATAAACATGTTAGAGTGACAAAAACTTTTTTTCCACAAGAGGATATTTTTCAGCTCAAAGTAAAGAGCTACTAGACTAAATCAAAGATGAGCAGAAATAATAACGAATAATTGTTCAAACTTAAATTTTCTGTAAAGTTATGTCTAGTCATAAACTTGCTAGAGTGACAAAAACTTTTTTTCCACAAGAGGACATTTTTCAACTAAAAGTAAAGAGCTACTAGACTAAATCAAAGATGAGCAGAAATAATAACCAATAATTGTTCAAACTTATATTTTCTGTAAAGTTATGTCTAGTCATAAACTTGCTAGAGTGACAAAAACTTTTTTTCCACAAGAGGGTATTTTTTAACTAAAAGTAAAGAGCTACTAGACTAAATCAAAGATGAGTAGAAATAATAATGAATAATTGTTCAAACTTAAATTTTCTGTAAACTTATGTCTAGTGATAAACTTGCTAGAGTGACAAAAACTTTTTTTCACAAGAGGACATTTTTCAACTAAAAGTAAAGAGCTACTAGACTAAATCAAAGATGTGCAGAAATAATAACGAATAATTGTTCAAAATTAAATTTTCTGTAAAGATATGTCTAATGATAAACTTGTTAGAGTGACAAAAACTTTTTTTCCACAAGAGGACATTTTTCAACTTAAAGTAAAGAGCTGCTAGACTAAATAAAAAAAAATCATGAATTTACACAGTTTTAACTAGCTAGGGCTAAATTTGTTAACGACGGATCATTGAGGACATTTTTCAACTAAAAGTAAAGAGCTACTAGACTAAATCAAAGATATGCAGAAATAATAACGAATAATTGTTCAAACTTAAATTTTCTGTAAACTTTTGTCTATTGATAAACTTGTTAGAGTGACAAAACTTTTTTTTCACAAGAGGACATTTTTCAACTAAAAGTAAAGAGCTGCTAGACTAAATAAAAAAAATCATGAATTTATACACAGTTTTAACTAGCTAGGGCTAAATTTGTTAACGATGGATCATTGAGGACATTTTTCATAAAGAGCTGCTAGACTAAATAAAAAAAAATCATGAATTTATGCAGTTTTAACTAGCTAGGGCTAAATTTGTGAAAAAATTCAAAATTAGGAAAGAAAACCAAATGTTCCTGTATTACCTAAGTAACACGACAAAAAATCAAGAGTTTATGTGCAGTTTTAAATTATAATCACAAAAAAAAAAATTGTCATGCTACAGTTGCGATGTGTGTATAATATACAAGTACCGCAATTGTTCATGGAGAGAGAGCCGGATTACACGGTATTATTTATCAAGACATCGCTCTTTACACAACTTTTTTTATAATTTAAAAACAAAGCTTATTATTATTAAAAATATTGAATAAAACTTTTTATTTGATTATCTGAAGCTTAGTTTAATGTTTTACTTTGAACAAACTACTTTGTTAATGCATTAATTTTTATAAACACCGAGTCTAAAGGCATTTAAATATTTAGGTGTTTGAAAACCAAGTTCAAAACTAACGATACTGTTTAAAAAAGTTAGGTCCAACGCTTCGACATTGCTCAATAGAATTAAATGTTGGGAGTTTATATCTTAGTTTTTGTAAGTAGGCTATTGTTTTGCGTATAGTTTAATCTAAATAAATGGTAGGCAAAAATGGGTTTATAGACACTTAATTTACAGGACAGGGTATTTCTAGCAAAAAATATAGTTAATTCTAATTAATGGTACGCAAAATGGGTTTACAGATACCTAATTTACAGATCTGGTTATCTCGTAATGTCTAAGGACTGCTAAAAATATTCATTTCTAGCAAAAAATATAGTTTATTCTAAAAAAAATGATACCCACAAATGGGTGCGGGCTCGGGGGGTGTGGGTCCCGCATCTCTGATCGGCTTAGACTTACGGGGTAATTAGAGAGAGAGAGACAAGGGGACCTCAATTAAGAGAGAGCGATGGAGAGGGGGGAATGCTATGCTGATTAGTGACGCTCAAAAACAGCCCCATTTTTTTTTTTTAATAGACCAAAAATTAGGACCAATGGGAATACCCCCCTCCTCAAGACGTCGCTCTTTACACAACTTTTTTAGAATTTAAAAACAAAGCTTATTATTATTAAAAATATTGAATAAAACTTTTTATTTGATTATCTGAAGCTTAGTTTAATGTTTTACTTTGAACAAACTACTTTGTTAATGCGTTACTTCTTATAAATACCGAGTCTAAAGAAATTTAAATGTTTAGGTGTTTGAAAACCAAGTTCAAAACTAACGATACTGTTTAAAAAAATTAGGTCCAACGCTTCGACATTGCTTAATAGAATTAAATGTTGGGAGTTTATATCTTAGTTTTTGTAAGTAGGCTATTGTTTTACGTATAGTTTAATCTAAATAATTGGTAGGCAAAAAATGGGTTTATAGACACTTAATTTACAGGACAGGGTATTTCTAGCAAAAAATATAGTTAATTCTAATTAATGGTACGCAAAATGGGTTTACGGATACCTAATTTACAGATCTGGTTATCTCGTAATGTCTAAGGACTGCTAAAAATATTTATTTCTAGCAA
This sequence comes from Artemia sp. Qi Xiang Cuo, assembly GCF_049724085.1. Taxonomy (NCBI): domain Eukaryota; kingdom Metazoa; phylum Arthropoda; class Branchiopoda; order Anostraca; family Artemiidae; genus Artemia; species Artemia sp. Qi Xiang Cuo. The sequence goes on along the minus strand of NC_142809.1, from coordinate 53,828,281 downwards.
AAAATATAAGTTTATTCTAAACGAATGATACCCACAAATGGGTGTGGGCTCGGGGGGTGTGGGTCCCGCATCTCTGGTTGGCTTAGACTTACGGGGTAATTAGAGAGAGAGAGAGACAAGGGGACCTCAATTAAGATAGAGCGATGGAGAGGGGGGAATGCTATGCTGATTAGTGACGCTCAAAAACAGCCTCATTTTTTTTACAAAAATGGACCAAAAATTAGGACCAGTGGGAATACCCCCCCGAGTGGGAAGGACCAGGGGGGTCCCCCCTGCGGTGGGCCTTCAGTCTTTGGGCCCGGGGGTGTGGGTCCCAACCGTGGTCGGCCTTCGGCTCCGTGGCTCCCATTAGACGATTTTGGAAAAAGGTGTTGCGGGAGGGGGGCCTAGTTGTACTCCAATTATTTTTTGTTACTAAAAAGGGTCACTAGAATCTTTTTTCAATTAGAATGAACCCTCTCTCAACTGTTGTGTTTCGAGTTGGAGTACAAATCTTTTTCAATCCAAACTTTTACCGGCTTTATGTATAAATTTCATAACTTAAAAACCTTTCCCCCACGGGCTGATGGGTCCATTTTATCTCTAAAGACATAGTTATTGAGCCTTTCAACTATGTTGAAGAAAAAAAAATCCATCTAAAAATTGATTAGACGATTTTGGAAAAATATGCACATTATGACAAGAACTTTCATATATATGAAGTTACTTTGTTCACGTAGAAATAACTTTATTTCTGAAAAACAAGTCATAGAATGGCTTATGTCATTGGAGGTCTTATGCAAATGAAAAGAAGACATAAAATGAACTTGTTTTCCATGATCCTATAGGTCAGCATATATTAATTTGATTAAGGAAAGGAAATATGCCGTTATTACCGCATATTATTTAGTGTTTGATGGCTTTAACTTCAGTGTATATTGAAATATAGATATATATATATATATATATATATATATATATATATATATATATATATATATATATATATATATATATATATATATATATATATATATATATATATATATATATATATATATATATATATATATATATATATATATATAAAGTAATGAAAACTCCAAATGAACTCACCGGTCCTTCAATGGCTAATGTACGTTTAAATTTTAATTTATATTTTCCCCTATGGATTTTACATATTTGAACCAGAGAAATATATTTTCTATAATTTTCTTACAAAAACTAGACGATTTTGGAATAGCCAGATGTATCTGTAAACCCCATTTTGCGTACCATTAATTAGAATTAACTATATTTTTTGCTAGAAATACCCTGTCCTGAAAATTAAGTGTCTATAAACTCATTTTTTGTCTATCATTTATTTAGATTAAACTATACGCAAAACAATAGTCTGCTTACAAAAACTAAGATATAAACTCCCAACATTTAATTCTATTGAGCAATGTCGAAGCGTTGGACCTAATTTTTTTAAACAGTATCGTTAGTTTTGAACTTGGTTTTCAAACACCTAAATAATTAAATGCCTTTAGACTCGGGTTTTATAAAAAGTAACACATTAACAACGTAGTTTGTTCAAAGTAAAACATTAAACTAAGCTTCAGATAATCAAATAAAAAGTTTTATTCAATATTTTTAATAATTATAAGCTTTGTTTTTAAATTCTAAAAAAAGTTGTGTACAGAGCGATGTCTTGAGGGGGGGGGTATTCCCATTGGTCCTAATTTTTGGTCTATTTAAAAAAAAAATGGGGCTGTTTTTGAGCGTCACTAATCAGCATAGCATTCCCCCCTCTCCATCGCTCTCTCTTAATTGAGGTCCCCTTGTCTCTCTCTCTCTCTCTAATTACCCCGTAAGTCTAAGCCGATCAGAGATGCGGGACCCACACCCCCCGAGCCCGCACCCATTTGTGGGTATCATTTGTTTAGAATAAACTTATATTTTTTGCTAGAAATAAATATCTTTAGCAGTCCTTAGACATTATGAGATAGCCAGATCTGAAAATTAGGTATCTGTAAACCGATTTTGCGTACCATTAATTAGAATTAACTATTTTTTTGCTAGAAATACCCTGTCCTGTAAATTAAGTGTCTATAAGCCCATTTTTGCCTACCAATTATTTAGATTAAACTATACGCAAAACAATAGCCTACTTACAAAAACTAAGATATAAACTCCCAACATTTAATTCTATTAAGCAATGTCGAAGCGTTGGACCTAGTTTTTTAAACAGTATCGTTAGTTTTGAACTTGGTTTTCAAACACCTAAACATTTAAATGCCTTTAGACTCGGTGTTTATAAAAAGTAACGCATTAACAAAGTAGTTTGTTCAAAGTAAAACATTAAACTAAGCTTCAGATAATCAAATAAAAAGTTTTATTCAATATTTTTAATAATAATAAGCTTTGTTCTTAAATTCTAAAAAAGTTGTGTAAAGAGCGATGTCTTAAGGAGGGGGGGATTCCCATTGGTCCTAAGTTTTGGTCTATTAAAAAAAAAATGGGGCTGTTTTTTGAGCGTCACTAATCAGCATAGCATTCCCCCCTCTCCATCGCTCTATCTTAATTGTGGTCCCCTTGTCTCTCTCTCTCTATTTACCCCGTAAGTCTAAGCCGATCAGAGATGCGGGACCCAAACCCCCCAAGCCCGCAACCATTTGTGGGTATCATTTGTTTAGAATAAACTATATTTTTTGCTAGAAATAAATATTTTTAGTAGTCCTTAGACATAACGAGACAACCAGATCTGTAAATTAGGTATCTGTAAACCCATTTTGCGTACCATTAATTAGAATTAACTATATTTTTTGCTAGAGATACCCTGTCCTGTAAATTAAGTGTCTATAAACCCATTTTTTGCCTACCATTTATTTAGATTAAACTATACGCAAAACAATAGCCTACTTACAAAAACTAAGGTATAAACTCCCAACATTTAATTCTATTGAGCAATCTTGAAGCGTTGGACCTAATTTTTTTAAACAGTATCGTTAGTTTTGAACTTGGTTTTCAAACACCTAAATATTTAAATGCCTTTAGACTCGGTGTTTATAAAAAGTAACGCATTAACAAAGTAGTTTGTTCAAAGTAAAACATTAAACTAAGCTTCAGATAATCAAATAAAAAGTTTTATTCAATATTTTTAATAATAATAAGCTTTGTTTTTAAATTCTAAAAAAAGTTGTGCAAAGAGCGATGTCATGAGGAGGGGGTTGACCCTTTTCTTATACGTAATAATTTCTGTTCGTTTATAAATTTTGATGTTGCTTCTTACTTTCAGTTGATTTTTTTTTAATTTAATTTTTTATCGTTTTAAATAATACCGTGTAATCCAGTTCTCTCTCCATGAACAATTCCGATACTTGTATATTATACACACATCGCAACTGTAGCATGACAATTTTTTTTCGTGATTATAATTTAAAACTGCACATAAACTCTTGATTTTTTGTCGTGTTACTTAGGTAATACAGGAACATTTGGTTTTCTTTCCTAATTTTGAATTTTTACAAAAATTTAGCCCTAGCTAGTTAAAACTGTGCATAAATTCATGATTTTTTTTTATTTAGTCTAGCAGCTCTTTACTTTTAGTTGATAATGCCCTCTTGTGGAAAAAAAGTTTTTGTCACTATAACAAGTTTATCAGTAGACATAACTTTACAGAAAATTTAAGTTTGAACAATTATTCGTTATTATTTCTGCACATCTTTGATTTAGTCTAGCAGCTCTTTACTTTTAGTTGAACAATGTCCTCAATGATCCATCGTTAACAAATTTAGCCCTAGCTAGTTAAAACTGTTCATAAATTCATGATTTTTTTTATTTAGTCTAGCAGCTCTTTACTTTTAGTTGAAAAATGTCCTCTTGTGAAAAAAAAAGTTTTTGTCACTCTGACAAGTTTATTATACACACATCGCAACTGTAGCATGACAATTTTTTTTTCGTGATTATAATTTAAAACTGCACATAAACTCTTGATTTTTTGTCGTGTTACTTAGGTAATACAGGAACATTTGGTTTTCTTTCCTAATTTTGAATGTTTTCACAAATTTAGCCCTAGCTAGTTAAAACTGTGCATAAATTCATGATTTTTTTTATTTAGTCTAGCAGCTCTTTACTTTTAGTTGAAAATGTCCTCAATGATCCATCGTTAACAAATTTAGCCCTAACTAGTTAAAACTGTGTATAAATTCATGATTTTTTTTATTTAGTCTAGCAGCTCTTTACTTTTAGTTGAAAAATGTCCTCTTGTGAAAAAAAAGTTTTTGTCTCTAACAATTTTATCACTAGACAAAAGTTTTCAGAAAATTTGATTTTGAATAATTATTCGTTATTATTTCTACCTATCATTGATTTAGTCTAGTAGCTCTTTTCTTTTAGTTGAAAAATGTCCTCAATGATCCATCTTTAACAAATTTAGCCCTAGCTAGTTAAAACTGTGCATAAATTCATGATTTTTTTTTATTTAGTCTAGCAGCTCTTTACTTTTAGTTGAAAAATGTCCTCTTGTGGAAAAAAAGTTTTTGTCACTCTAACAAGTTTATCAATAGACGTAAGTTTAAAGAAAATTTAAGTTTGAACAATTATTCGTTATTATTTCTGCATATTTTTGATTTAGTCTAGTAGCTCTTTACTTTTAGTTGAAAAATGTCCTCTTGTGAAAAAAAGTTTTTGTCACTCTAGCAAGTTTATCACTAGACATAAGTTTACAGAAAATTTAAGTTTGAACAATTATTCATTATTATTTCTACTCATCTTTGATTTAGTCTAGTAGCTCTTTACTTTTAGTTGAAAAATACCCTCTTAGGGAAAAAAAAGTTTTTGTCACTCTAGCAAGTTTATGACTAGACATAACTTTACAGAAAATATAAGTTTGAACAATTATTGGTTATTATTTCTGCTCATCTTTGATTTAGTCTAGTAGCTCTTTACTTTTAGTTGAAAAATGTCCTCTTGTGGAAAAAAAGTTTTAGTCACTCTATCAAGTTTAACATTACACATAACTTTAACGAAAATTTAAGTTTGAACAATTATTCGTTATTATTTCTGCTCATCTTTGATTTAGTCTAGTAGCTCTTTACTTTGAGCTGAAAAATGTCCTCTTGTGGAAGAAAAGTTTTTGTCACTCTAACAAGTTTATCACTAGACATAACTTTACAGAAAATTTAAGTTTGAACAATCATTCGTTATTATTTCTGCTCATCTTTGATTTAGTCAAGTAGCTCTTTACTTTTAGTTGAAAATTGTCCTCAATGATCCATCGTTAACAAATTTAGCCCTAGCTAGTTAAAACTGTGTATAAATTCATGATTTTTTTTTATTTAGTCTAGCAGCTCTTTACTTTTAGTTGAAAAATGTCCACTTGTGGAAAAAAAGTTTTTGTCACTCTAACAAGTATATCAATAGACATAACTTTACAGAAAATTTAAGTTTGAACAATTATTCGTTATTATTTCTGCACATCTTTGATTTATTCTAGTAGCTCTTTACTTTTAGTTGAAAAATGTCCTCTTGTGAAAAAAGTTTTTTCACTAGCAAGTTTATCACTAGACATAAGTTTACAGAAAATTTAAGTTTGAATAATTATTCATTATTATTTCTACACATCTTTGATTTAGTCTAGTAGCTCTTTACTTTTAGTCGAAAAATACCCTCTTGTGGAAAAACAGTTTTTGTCACTCTAGCAAGTTTATCACTAGACATAACTTTACAGAAAATTTAAGTTTGAACAATTATTCGTTATTATTTCTACACATCTTTGATTTGGTCTTGTAGCTATTTACTTTTAGTTGAAAATGTTCTCTTGTGGAAAAAAAAAGTTTTTTTCACTCTAACAAGTCTATCGGTATACATAAGTTTACAGAAAATGTAAGTTTGAACAATTATTCGTTATTATTTCCGCTCATCTTTGATTTAGTCTAGTAGATCTTTACTTTTAGTTGAAAAATGTCCTCTTGTGGAAAAAAAGTTTTTGTCACTAAGAAGTTTATTACTAGACATAAGTTTACAGAAAATTTAAGTTTGAACAATTATTCGTTATTATTTCTGATCATCTTTGATTTAGTCTAGTAGCTCTTTACTTTTAGTTGAAAAATGTCCTCTTATGGAAAAAAAGTTTTTGTCACTCTAACAAGTTTACCACTAGACATAAGTTTAGAGAAAATTTAAGTTTGAACAATTATTCGTTATTATTTATGCTCGTTTTTGATTTAGTCTAGTAGCTCTTTACTTTTAGTTGAAAAATGTTCTCTTGTGGAAAAAAAGTTTTTGTCACTCTAGCAAGTTTATGACTAGACATAACTTTACAGAAAATTTAAGTTTGAACAATTATTGGTTATTATGTCTGCACATCTTTGATTTAGTCTAGTAGCTCTTTACTTTTAGTTGAAAAATGTTCTCTTGTGGAAAAAAAGTTTTTGTCACTCTAACAAGTTTATCAATAGACATAAGTTTACAGAAAATTTAAGTTTGAACAATTATTCGTTATTATTTCTACTCATCTTTGATTTAGTCTAGTAGCTCTTTACTTTTATTGGAAAAATGCCCTCTTCTGGAAAAAAAAAGTTTTTGACACTGTAGCAAGTTTTATCGTTATACATAAGTTTACAGAAAATTTAAGTTTGAAGAATTACTCGTTATTATTTCTGCTCATCTTTGATTTAGTCTAGTAGCTCTTTACTTTGAGCTGAAAAATATCCTCTTGTGGAAAAAAAGTTTTTGTCACTCTATCATGTTTATCACTAGACATAACTTTACAGAAAATTTAATTTTTAACAATTATTCGTTATTATTTCTGCACATCTTTGATTTAGTCTAGTAGCTCTACTTTTAGTTGAAAAATGTCCTCAATGATCCATCGTTAACAAATTTTGCCCTAGCTAGTTAAAACTGTGCATAAATTCATGATTTTTTTTTATTTAGTCTAGCAGCTCTTTACTTTAAGTTGAAAAATGTCCTCTTGTGGAAAAAAAGTTTTTGTCACTCTAACAAGTTTATCAATAGACATAACTTTACAGAAAATTTAAGTTTGAACAATTATTCGTTATTATTTCTGCACATCTTTGATTTATTCTAGTAGCTCTTTACTTTTAGTTGAAAAATGTCCTCTTGTGAAAAAAGTTTTTTCACTAGCAAGTTTATCACTAGACATAAGTTTACAGAAAATTTAAGTTTGAATAATTATTCATTATTATTTCTACACATCTTTGATTTAGTCTAGTAGCTCTTTACTTTTAGTCGAAAAATACCCTCTTGTGGAAAAACAGTTTTTGTCACTCTAGCAAGTTTATCACTAGACATAACTTTACAGAAAATTTAAGTTTGAACAATTAATCGTTATTATTTCTGTTCATCTTTGATTTAGTCTAGTAGCTCTTTACTTTTAGATGAAAAATGTCCTCTTGTTGAAAAAAAGTTTTTGTCACTCTAACAAGTTTATCGCTACACATAAGTTTACAGAAAATTAAAGTTTGAACAATTATTCGTTACTATTTCTGTTGATGTTTGATTTAGCCTATCAGCTCTTTACTTTTAGTTGAAAAATGTCCTTTTGTGGAAAAAAAGTTTTTTTCACTCTATAATGTTTATCACTAGACATAAGTTTACCGAAAATTTAAGTTTGAACGATCATTTGTTATTATTTCCGTTCATCTTTGATTCAGTCTAGTAGCTCTTTACTTTTAGTTGAAAAATGTCCTCTTATGGAAAAAAAGTTTTTGTCACTCTAACAAGTTTACCACTAGACATAAGTTTAGAGAAAATTTAAGTTTGAACAATTATTCGTTATTATTTATGCTCGTTTTTGATTTAGTCTAGTAGCTCTTTACTTTTAGTTGAAAAATGTCCTCTTGTGGAAAAAAAAGTTTTTGTCACTCTAACAAGTTTATCCTTAGACACAACTTTACAGAAAATTTAAGTTTGAACAATTATTCGTTATTATTTCTGCTCGTTTTTGATTTAGTCTAGCAGCTCTTTACTTTTAGTTGAAAAATGTCCTCTTGTGGAAAAAAAAAGTTTTTGTTACTCTAACAAGTTTATCAATAGACATAAGTTTACAGAAAATTTAAGTTTGAACAATTATTCGTTATTATTTCTACTCCTCTTTGATTTAGTCTAGTAGCTCTTTACGTTTAGATGAAAAATGCCCTCTTTTGGAAAAAAAGTTTTTGTCACTCTAGCAAGTTTATCATTAGACATAACTTTACAGAAAATTTAAGTTTGAACAATTATTCGTTATTATTTCTGCTCATCTTTGATTTAGTCTAGTAGCTCTTTACTTTGAGCTGAAAAATGTCCTCTTGTGGAAAAAAAGTTTTTGTCACTCTATCATGTTTATCACTAGACATAACTTTACAGAAAATTTAAGTTTGAACAATTATTCGTTATTATTTCTGCACATCTTTGATTTAGTCTATCAGCTCTTTACTTTTAGTTGAAAAATGTCCTCTTGTGGAAAAAAAGTTTTTGTCACTCTAACAAGTTTATCACTAGACATAAGTTTACAGAAAGTAACCTCTTAGTTTAACTAAGGTATTGGACCTTTCATCTATGCCGAACAAAAAAAAAATAACTAGTTGAAGTTGTGTTTAAATTCTTCATCAATATAAAATCAAAAACATGAAAATTAAAAATGTAAAACGTATATTTAAAAGAAATAATAGTCTTCTTAATAATTTAACGTCGATAAACAGTGGAAACTGGTTTTCTTCAGTATTGTTTGTGAATGATTAAAAGATGGTGACTGACAAAAAACATTTTTGAAACTAAAGAAAACCTTAAAATTTAGTAAATTGTCAAACGATGTCAAAATGTAATTTTTTCCAGAAATTGAAACCCGCTGAAAATTTCCAAGAACCATTCTCCCACAACATTGTTTAAATTTTAATTTATATTTCCATCATAGTGTTCTCAATCTTTTTTAGGATGTGTGGTATGTGTGGGGGCTCACTCTCGAGGAGGAGGAGGAGCTTCTAGCTACATGTAATGAAATCGACACTAGTGAGATTACACCTGAAAAGGAGGAAGAGTTTCTCAGCACATGTAGATCAGAGGATCTCTTGAGGAGTGGGTCTTCGGATCGAATACCAAACCCGACACTTCGAATGCACGAGGATTTATTTGTGGAGGTGACTCAATCTCAGGAGATAACCTCTCTCATAGATATTATGCCAGTGGAGGAGGACGAGGTTCAAATAATTGAACCTGAGATAGTATACATTAAAACTGTGATAAATATCGATATCACAATAGAATAAATATTTGAAGATTTTTTGTAAATTTGTTTATTGATAAAATGCATATATATATATACAACAATGTCTTTAAATCTTCACTTTAGATTTCTTCTTCTTCGGTGTATAGGCAACTGTCGTGAACCACTAATGCTGGTAAATCATTTGGATTCACTGTATATTGATCCTGATTCGTTAGCCCTAACCTAACCTAACCTGATCAGAAAAGAAAGGGAACATTTTCAATTTCGAAACAATTTTATTGAATAATTACAACAACAACAATAGTACTAAGCATATACAATTAGCGATACAGTTTATTGTCTTCGATATGTTTCACTAATGCACTTAAAGCACATTGGAGTCTATTCACATGTGCTATATCAACTTTTGCAGCGAAACATAATTGATCCTCCATTTTAAATTTGCTCAAGGATATCACATATCTTGCATATACTACATCCAATTCCAGACAAAGCCGTGATCCTCTCGTGATTTCCACCGCAATGTTTGGCGCTCTTGTATTATTACCATCAACTCCACTATCAACTTCTAATAGGGTAAACATTCCACTCCCCGTTATCAACAAACAAATATATATCCAAATGAGTAAAGTCAAACTGTTCTCACTCCTTTGAATTCTACTCACAGACTAATAGAAACTATAGCAAAAATCCTTTCCTCATATTCTCTGCAATCCTCCGCCGCTAATATGTAACCAGCCCTCTGATTGGCTGAGAAGGAGATGTATCCGAGTCTCTGATTGGCTGAGAATGAAACACGTGATCCTGTTTCCTATTTCTGGATCATAACATTCGCCCCGAACGTGCACTTGGCCAAACAACAACAACAACAAATAAGACCGTTTATCCCTCAGACCTAAAATCAAAGAAGCCATATTTGTTTCTTAATTCCCCTTTCATAAATCAATACCTTCTTCCTACCGATTATGTAAATCAAGTTCTCGGAAATTCTCTCCCCCCTCGAGTCCTAGATCAATACATTCCCCCCAGTGTGTATCTGGATGAACAATAACAACAACAACAAATAAATCGACCTTGAAACATCCATCAAAGTGAGAAAAATGATGTTTTTTCATTCTCACTGACAAAACCATAAAACATCCATAAATTGCTGTACTCGTCGCTGTTTTTTTTTATTCTCACTGACAAAAACCATAAATGAGACATAAATTGCTGTTGACATCCATGAAAAACATCAAATAAATTGACAAACACTCATAACCGTCCAAGAAACATCCATAAAAGTGAGAAAAATCCTGTTTTTTCAAGTGAGAAAAATCCTGTTTTTTCATTCTCAGCGAGAAAAACCATAAAAACATGCATAAATTATGTGCTTGTCGGAGTCAATAAGGCCTTTCTACTCATTTGATTGGAAATTGAAAGTTCTAGTTCAGTTTTCGAGAGTCAAAAGAAATTGGAGGGCAACTATTTCCCCCACCACGCCCCTTTTTCTGCAAATGCATCTGACAAAAATTTAGAGAAAAAAATTTTGTTAAACATAGTTCAAAGGTCAAATAACACAAAATCAGGTGTCGACAAAACCCCAAGGGACCGGGGGCAGGCATTGTAAGTTATGCCCGGGGGCCATATATCATATTTGGTTCTTTTGAAAGAAATGCTCGTATAAACTTCAGATAGGGCCCATTTGGTTTGAAATTAATAGGTTCTAGTTCACTATTAAGAGTTAAAGGAGATCCGAGGAAAACTTGCCCCCTCCCCTTTCCCAACCCCACCTGTTGGGACCTTTGGCTTCTTCTGTTTAAGAAAAATGCCCTTTTTTAAAAATTTAACTTAATTTATCTTTAATTTCAGTATTTAACAACCAGAAAAGCTTTTATTATGAGATGTCTGAATGAATCCACCAATTAGCTATTGTCTGAAAAATCCAGGGGAGCGATGACTCATATAGCTTAAATTTACAGTCCGAAAAGCTTCAAAGGATAATGGGAATTTTTTATTTGGCCATTCATCGCCTTGGTCAGAGGTACGTACACGGAGGCGTGTCAAAAAGTTTCTTGACTAATTATAAAAGTTTTTTAGTTCAGTTCAGTTTTTTGAGTTCTTATAAATACTTGAAAGTAAATACAGTAAGAAAGCTTGTCTTTACAATCTTTAATTTCTTAGCCTAGGTGGAGTCCGGAAGCCTACAAAAGGGCTGAGATAACAGTATTTGTAGTAGGAAAAGAGCTGCGAGACATACCGTCATTTATTATATCGACAGGGGGTCCGTTTACCTTCCAAGGAGATAGCTAGAAATATTAGTGGTAACCCAGGTTGGGTACCCTTTGCCTAGAGATTGGCCGCTTGAACTTTCGATCACGTTATCATAACCTGGAGCAGGGTATACCGTAATTGGGTATTAACATACTCTATATTTACGGAACAGTAGTGGTAACCGCGGGCATTCCATTACAATATTTGGTACCAGCGAGGCTTCCCCTGCAGTAAGTGGCGTAGCACCATCTTGGCCCCAATATCTAGTGACGCCTTTGGCTTACTACATTAATAGTGGTGGCAGCGAAAAAGGAGCTATCAGCAGCACTGGTGACAAAAGAACAAGCGTTTCCGAAGATGCTGGTTAAAATTAGCGTACATTTCTGGCTATAAGGTGTAAAAATCTGCACGGAAAAACATATTTGAAAGATTGGTAATTTGAAATTTTATGAGCTAGGCTCCTACCTAGGAACGACGCAGTACAAGAGAAAGGGTATAACAACCTTTCACCACCTCTTTTCATCAACATTTGGGCTGAGGCTAAACCACCAAATATAGAAATTAGAGAAAACTACGAAAGTTGACCATTTTTCGCGGAAATAGTCAGACAACTGTGATAATTTAAGAGTAAAAGGGAATAAAGTGAAATAAATTGAGCTTTGAGTTTACAGTGAAGGAATCCTTCCGTATTAGAAAGTATTACAGGGCTTAAGAACGGATAAGAGAAAGTGAAAGTCGGATTATTATTTAAGTGAATTGACAAATTTGAATATAATCTTCAGTGGTGAAGGTTATAAGATAATCGAAGACGGCAAATTTGGAAAATTTATCAGGTTTTGGGCGCATATTTGATAAGGAAGGTGAGAGGCACCTGTCCTATTGTGTAATCGGCCGAAAATACATTTGGAGTACGAGTATCCGGGGAGGATACGGGATTTTTTTTACAGGGTAGTTCCCCTGTTTAAGTTTAGTCCGGCTAATTCACTAGTGGAATACTCGCTCGGTTTTTCAGTTTAATTTCTCGTCCAACCCCTGTTAATTCGTTTTTCGGAGATATATGTCACTCGCGTAAAATTGCTTGATGTTAACGAAAGTCAATATTCTCTAATGAAGTCTAAATATTCCGGCTATTTGAGAAAGTATTTAACATCATTACGTGGCGCTAATGATTCACAATAGTAATTGCCTAAGATAATTTTTGCGTGCGGCAATTGCTGAACTTGCCTCTATTGACAAATTAATTAAGAGGTAATAGAACCGGGAAGAAGTAAATCCGGTAAAATGAGGGGATATTAAATAAACAAGGAAGACATAATATATGAAAAAACAAGACGAACTCACCTCTCAGACAATGTGCAAAATGAAGGGAAGTTGCAGGTAAGAAAAAAAAAACGGATAGAGAACGAGCAGATTCAGAAAATGAATTGAGAAGAAATAATGACACAAGGAATCAAAGTAGTCCAAATAGAAGGAGCAATTGGGAATGAGATCCAGCAGGGGCTTGCTAAAAAGTAGTCCTGTAGATATGACACAACCTTTATTAAATTACATGAAAGAACGAAAGAAAGAGAGATGAAAGATCTTAAGCCGAACTGGCAAGCCATTACCAAAAACCAACAAAGAGAGAAATCTCAGTGAAAAAAAAAACAACAAAGCGAGACTGCGGCCAGTAAAGAGAAAAGAAACGAAAAATGTAAAACAGCGCGGCTAACTTTCCTGTATTCAAACAAGATGCATTGTTTAGATACAGGCGAAATATCCGAGTTGTTTTACATTTTCCGCTTCTTTTCTCTCCACTGGCCGCAGTATCGTTTGTTGTTTTTTTTTCACTGAGATTTTTCTCTTTGTTGGTTTTACGAAAGAGTGAACAGCCAGAGAACGAAAAGAGGAGGAAGATAGAAGAGAAAGATAGCAAAAAGAAGAGGCTGATAGAATAACCAGATAACGAAAAGAGGATAATGATAAAATAGCTAGAGAGAAGAAAGAGAGAGATCACCAAGAGTTTAAAAAAACCATGATGGGCCTAGTAGAAGCCCGCTGGGGAATTCCAGGAAGCGACATTTTATCACAACTAACTTCTTGGCTATGAGATAGCCATAACAATTTGTCTAAGAATCAATTGCGAGAAAATGAAAAGACATTAAATGCTAAAACGGAAAAACATGCTACTTCGTTGACAAGGTGGGGAGGTAGACCGGTCCAAAAAAAAAATTGGGAGGCTGAGCCATCCTGTCGAAAAAACGAAATGCTTGATACACTAGTTCGAAATGGGGGTAATCCGGAGATGTGTGAAGTGGAATGGCTGAGCCACGTAATATTGAAATAAGACGTGCGAAAATGACTTTTTGGGAAAGTTTTTAGAAAGTAGAAAACTTCATAACACAATTAATGAATACGAGACGCCAAAAAATATATATCAAAATGTAGCACTGATGGTATCAGAGACAAATGAGACGAAATCTATTGTACTCTCTTTTCCTCGTAAAGTTCGAGAACTTTAGTACAATATAAAAAAACAAATGTCGGGATTCAATTCCCATTTAATGACGAATTATTCGCTTCTGCGGTAAAAGTAAAGAAACTAAAAGAGAGAGAAAAGATAAAAAGCGGATCTACAATAAAGAAAGGTAGTCAAAAATAATGGACACTGGAGTCAAATTCAGATTTAATGACGATTTATTTAATACTACGACAAAAGAAAAGAAAATTAAAAAAGAGAAAAGAAATATTAAGATAAATTACAATAAAGAAACACAGTCAAAAATAGTAGACACTAGAGTCCAATTCAGATTTAATGATGATTTAATGTGCGCGATTGAAAAATTTGAGAAAAATAGAGCTGAAAAAGGAAATGCAGCAAAGAGACAAAGTTTGGAGATTGAGCCTACAGTGCAAAAAAAAATAAAAAAAACTGATGGGTTGTGCCTAGATAACGTAAATAATAGGGGGAACAAAGAGTTCCAAGACCCACTGGGAAAATTACAAAACTGGAATAAGAAGAAAAAGCTCAGGAGGGAGGAGAAGAACCATGACATATTAAGAGAAACTACAGATAATCATGACACAGAATCGACTTCTCAACAACAGGTTACGGAAAGATTGGAAGCGACTGAATTTTGGGTTGAATTCAACAAGTTTGGGAAGAAATTAGATACCTGTTTTCTCAATTCAAAAGATGTTTTGATCGCTTATGAGGGAAGAATCCCTTGGGGAAGCTCCCCTGCAGGAAGTCGTGAAAGATAGCCATTTTCCTCAATGCACAACTGGCGGACAAGTTGTGATCCCTTTACCGAGGCCTTTTCTTTCCAGCCTTCAATTACATCTTCATCCTGCATCGACGAGCATTATTCATTCAATTACTTTAGGGAATGGGACCCAGAAAAAAGTGATTCATGGTTCACTCATATTTTTACTTTATTACCCTAAACCCCTATTGTTTTCAAAGGCCTTTGTATTTTCGGCCTTGAATTATTTCAAATTATGCCAAGGGGAAATTTGTGTTTTAATTCAGATGTGAGTTTGTTTCCACCAATTGAAATTCACTAGCGTAATGCAAAAACCGTCTAAGTCACATTTTCCAAGTTTTACAGGAGAGCGATTTTTCTGATTGAAAGCGTCTCCTGAATTCGATTATGAACGAAAACTGCTGGGGAAAAATGATATATGCAAAAATACATCGAGGAATTGAAATTTGCCATTGGATTTTGCTAAAATGGAGCATATTTCGAGATAATGGACTTAACCGGTTTTCGCGAATTGAATTTTCTCAAAATCTTTCAAAAAACAAATTGCAAATTCAAGCTAAGTCAACTTCGTTTATGTAAGAAATGGTAAAAAAAATCGTAAAACATCAGAATATCAGCTCATTCTTCTTCATTTTCATTTTCAAGGTAGTCCACCGCTGAATTGTCATAAAGCAAATTTTTGTAGAAGGCATGATAGTCCTCAGGCACAAACGGCAGAAGTGACATCAAATCGTCGTATTTCGCTTTGGAAATCGTCTTCCCATTGGGATACTTTGTCTTCATACCTGCAAATGAGATTTTCTGGGATCCTCTCTTTCTAAAATTCATTATTCTGAACGGTGCATCTTCATCTAGAAAAGTTTTGAACTTGATGATGCTAAATTCTTTTTCGTACCTCAACCAACGGACTGCTAACCAAGAGAATGACTGATTTTTATTTTTAATAACACTAGCTGTGTTATTCTTGACGGAAGTGCCTTCAGATGCTTGAACAGACGAGAGGCTACCTCAGAGGCTCCCTTGTCACCCATTCCTTCGTGCCAAAGGTAATTGTATGACTTTACCTCTTTCAAATTGCTTATTACGTGAATGGTAAGGTTGTAGGTCCACAGTTGCCTTTTGTAGAAAGCTATTTTAGTCTGTACAAAGGGCGTAGGAAGACACTGCTGAAGATCAAAAACCCACAACAGAATGGAATGGTCGTTCCTTAGAACCTCTTTGTCTTTCTGTTTAGACTCGTACGCCGATCTATAGGCTGTCTCATGGGGCTCAAGCTGAGCTTGTAAGACTCTTTTGGAATCTTCAGGATCAGCACAATTAATCTGTTGCTTAAGCTCCTTCCACGTTCCACAGGAGTCCCTGACAGGAGGTTTAAATCCAAGATTGTATTCTTGATAGAAAAACTTCTTGTACATTGCGACCGATTTTGCTGGCAACCCCTTTTCTGCAGCAAAATCTTTGTAAAGATCGTTCATCTTCTGAAGGCTAATATTAGAAGAAAGATGTTTCCTGGAAGTTTTTGACCCTCCATAGTGGGATTTATAAGCAGGAAATGATCAATGTGCTGCTTTATGAGCTCAATGTCAGCCGGGACTGATCTGTTGAAAGCTTTGCGTCTCTGAGGAGTGCTAATAATAGAGAACTTCCCTTGTTTTCCTTGAACCGTTGCAAGCTCTGCTTTGGTTAGAGCAAAGACAAACGTAAAACAGGACTTGTATATTTCAACTTTCTCCGATTGAACAGTCACATAATAGTACCAGGCATATCGCTCCTTGTTACAATAATCTTTTCTCTTCCTGTTTCGTTTCGGTCGAGTTCTGTTCATGCAGTTGAGAAGAAATTTCGGCTGCTGTTTCTTTTCACCTATAGCCCAGTACGATTCAAACAGACTGACTTTCGTTTCGCTACCAAGTTTTTCAGAACAGCTCAGCCTGCAACTTCTAAAAGCTTCATTCTGTTTTCTAGAGAGGGAAAACAATATTTTTGGCACTCACATATTCTTCGCCTTTGTATTTTCTTTCAGTCCGTTCTCTCCGTCTCATGTACTTCGCACTTCGGCCACGCTTTCGTCCGGAATGTGCTTCTTCCGCAGTAACTTCACTGTCTTGGTCAGGCAAAGAATCTGTCACCGGGTCTTCAACAACTTTCCCTGATCCACGGGAGGGCACATAAGTAACAATGGGTTTATTTAAAAAAAAAATATATATATATACATCATCGATTCCCTGAAGCAATGCTTGTGCGGGAGAAAACCCACCTAATAAATCAAATAACCAAGAAACCAAAAACATAAAAAAAAAAAAAAAAAAAAAAAAAAAAAAAAAAAATATAAAAACATCTAAATAAAAAAACAATTAGAGCTCAACTTACCGGACTCGAAAACCAACGAACCTCCAAACAACACCCAAAAAAAATTATAATAATTATAATCATATTCAGCTGCAACTAAACCCTCCTCAAAAACAAAACTTAAGTGGCGTGGAATAATCCATTCAAAATATACACATCAAAACAATGGTTCTTTAGTGACTTACGAAAATCCTGCAAACCCCCAACATTCTTCAAATCCTCAGGCAGACTCTCCCAAACTAGCGGAACAACATGGCGAAACAACATGGCATACTGTTCTTGTTGGCTTGTATTATTATAAATTTCACTAGGACTCTCTTCTGTTTGTAAAACACTCACTGACAGGGTTGTCTCGCCATCATAGTCCACTTCCTCAGCTGGCTTAAGGCTTTTGTATACCTTTGGAGGATTAAGAACAAGAGCAACGGAGCCTTCTTCGTCGCTGCTACTACTGGAAGAAACAAACTCAGAAATCGTCGATTCTGCAGAAGAAAGATTCTCCTTTGGGTCACTCTCTATCAAAATTTCGTCAATTGCATTTAGATTAGAAGATTTCGAAAGATCAAGTTTTCACCTGGTTCTGCGATCCATATTGCCTGGAAAAAGGTAGTGTTGAAAACTAGTTTAAGGCCTTTTAAGAGTAGCATGCATCTTTCAGTTCTGTCACAACACTCTCCTAACCAAATGAGCTTAAATGTACACTTTTACTTCCGTGGAATCAATTCTCCAATTTGGCCAATGAACCCAAAATGACTTTTAAATAAATGTAAACTAGCTTTTTATCCTGTTGTTGTAGAGGGAATACGCTATTTTTTGGTTTTCTATTTGGGTGGATAATGTGATTGGGGATATATTGCCCGGCAAAAAACAAAACATATGTATTTGTAGCTGCAATTCTGGTTTTATTAATTCTAAAAACATTTGCAGCAGAGGTTATTAACTTTGAGGATGGATTTACAGTGAGAGTGACCTTCTGAGTAATTGGGTGGTGAATAGCCTGTTTAAAAATACTATCAGCAATTTCGTTACCCTTCATCATTATGTGAGAAGGAACCCAAATCATTTTCAGTTGAAAAGCCTGGGAAGACATGATTTTTTAAATCTTTTTCTGTAGATGAAAAAAATTGGAATTACATTTCCTTGTCTCTTTTTGAGATCAGAAAGAGCACTTTTAGAAACACAGAAGATAACAAAGGAACCTGATCCAGCTTCCACCATAGCATCCAGAGCTTTCTGGAGAGCAAGGCATTCCAAATGAAAAATTGAGATTCCATTTGAAACTCTAATCACAATTGATGAACCATTCTATTCGGAAAAAGTGCATTTGGAAGGCTTTCCATCATTGGAAACTGAACGATTAGTAAAAATCTTTTTCCTATTGCAAAATTCTGCCAATTTAGCTAATGTTAGTTGATGAAGGATTTAAGTGTTCATCATAGTCTTAGGACAATCCATGTCAGGGATATTAGTGTCTATGACATTATCAATACTATTGGGAGGGTTGGAGGAGGCCTGAGTCTTGCAACAAAATATTATATTTACAGGATCACCAATACTAACCAGTAAGGAGCTCAACTTGACATTGGCTGGACTACTATATGTCTTCCAATTTTCACATGAGAATGATAAATTTGCGGAACACTCCTTGAAAAACGGGGTGGTTATGATTGTTGTTAACTTTCATAAAGTGATTAGAGGATAATTTCAAGAGTCTTTCTTTAAAGAAGGGATATTCACCTGCTTGTACAGTGCTGCAGTGGGAGTACTTTTAAGAGCACCAGTGATAATTCTCAGACTCTAATGTACTAATGATTCTATTTTAGAAAGTACTTTTTTGAAGCTGAGAAGTACACAGGAAGAAAATATTCAATCTTTCCATATATTATGGAAATGAGTAGTTTTCGAAGACCATCTTGGCTGGCACCCCACTTTTGCCCTGCAACAGCACGCATAAAATTCAGCCGTTTTTCAAGTGCATTAGTCAGATAAGAAATACGAACATTCCAATTTAACTTATTATCTAGCCAATCTCCAAAGAACTTTATATTCCTATCAAAATGAATGAACTGATTATACAGAGTCAAACTGATTGAGGGAAATCTTGCCTTTGATCGCTTTTCCTATAGAAAACTGTGCCAGTAGTTTTTGGGATAGAAAAAATCAGACTTTTTGGTTTAAGCCATATTGACAGTTTATCAATAGCTCCCTAATGCTTGGGTTTGCAAGTTTGAGGACAAGTGCCCTCGGTCCAAATGGCAAAGTCATCTGCGTACAAGACAAATTTTACTGAGGGTATATTATCAAAAAAGACAAGCCCCTCAGGCATGTAGCCCTTTGGGGGATTTTCCTGCAATCCTTGTGAACTTGGGACAGGGTAATCCTTATCACAGGAAAATGTTAACATTAGATCATCAGCCAAATCTAGCTTCCTTATGACCAGAACTTTATTGGACACATATTGATTCTTAACCTTCAAACAGTTAACACCGTTGATTGACCCTACCAATATTGAGTCCTTTTGGAACACTTTAGTCTGCTTTCTTAAAAGCATAGTTGCTTTCATGATTATCCCCAGAGTGGGATTAAGGGGACCAGGGTGGCTATTGCTTGTTAACCAGATTCTTATGATTTTTACTCATAATAATGACATTGGTCTGAGATAACAAAAAATGTAGCTGAACCTCCTGAGTCAGGAGGGTCGGACATTCCTAATGGCTAACCAAGCGCTATAAGAAACACCAAAACAAAAGTAATTCAACACTACCAGACTCAAGATGAAAAGAAGAGAAGGAAAAATGGCTTAAATACCTTAATATTAACCTTTAAACTAATAAACACAAAAAAATCAAAATTTAGCCAAATGCTTTATTAGTTTAATCTTTTCACCTTTTTCTCCTTCCAGAAACTCCATTTGGTTTATAAACACTGATGATGGTGATGAATCAAAACAGTACAAGTCAAATCTTGCGGCCACAGACAAAAAGCAAAAAACATGTCAAGTCCAGTTACCGCCGGATCCAAGGACTTGGCTTGTTTTTGCGATTTACAAATTGCTCTAAAGGGACTTAGACTGAAAATTCAAATTTTAACTGTGACCTTATTTGAAGACCTACATCGATTCTGATCGTACCAAACGACTTGTCGTAAAATTTTACATAAGGTGGAGCCCATAACTCAATTTTGTAAAAAAAAATGTGACTTAGACGGTTTTTGCATAACGCTAGTGAATTAAGAGGCTAGTGCAGCCAAATTTACTTGATGGCTGGCATCATAAAATGTGCCAGAAATTTATTCGAAGCTTCTCCTAACTGTAAATTCCATGAGAGCGAGAAATTTTTTATTTAATCATGCTGTGCAAGATTAAGTTCCAAAAATCTCGTGGATTCTTCCTTCTTCAAAATCCCAAGCTTGATAAAGAGAGCTGTACGGACAATAGCTTTGATTGGTTGGACAGAGATACAGGACGGCAATGGAACTAAGCCAAGGGATGTTATAGTCGTGAATCCATAAGCCAACAGGTAGCTGGTAAAAAAGACGAAAAACAGGAGAGGTAAAAAAGACGAAAAAAAGAGAAGATAAGTTTGGTGATTTTGAAGTTGGTTTTATTTTTTTATGTTTTGTATTTCTATGCTCTGACCTATGGCGTGGTGGCTGTCATTTTTCTTAGGAGGTAGGTGTTGGGACCTTTGACCCCTTTTGTTTCAGAAAAATGCCTTTTTTATAAATTCAACTTCATTTATCTTCAATTTAAATATCTAAACCCTGGGAAAGCTTTTATTATGAGACGTCTGAAGCAATCCACTAATTAGCTAATGGCTGAAAAATCAAGGGGAGCGATGGCTCATACAGCTTAAATTTACAGCCCGAAAAGCTTCAAAGGATGCTGGGAGTTTAATTTGATTCGGCCAGTCATCACCTTTGGTCAGAGGTGTGCGAACAGAGGCGTGTCGAAAAATTTCTTCATTAATTGTAAGTGTTTTTGAGTTCTTGTAAATACGTGAAAGTGAATACAGTAAGAAAGCCTGTCTTTGTAATCTTTGACTTTTCTAGCCTAGGTAGAGTCCAGGAGCCTAGAGAAGGGCTGAGATTATAGTATTTGTAGCAGGAAAGGAGTTGCGAGACATAACGTCATTTATTATATCGACATGGGGGTCCGTCCGTTTACCCTCCAAAGAGATAGCTAGAAATATTAGTGGTAACCCCGGTTGATGCCCTTGGCCTAGAGTTTGGCCGTTTGATCGTTTGATCATGTTATCGTACCGCGGAGCAGGGTATACGGTAATTGGGTATTAAAATACTCTATATTTACGGAACAGTAGTGGTAACCTCGGTCAATCCATTACAATATTTGGCCCAGAGAGGCTTCCCCTCCGGTAAGTGGTGTAGCACCATTTTTGCACCAAAATCTGGTGGCAGTCGTGGCTTACCACTAGAACACCAGAGCTATTTTGCTAAAAATAGTTCAAAGATCAGATAAGAAAAACTCTGTTATCGATACAATCCCAAGGGCCTGGGAGAAGGCGTTCTAAGTTATGTCATTGGGCATATACGGTTCCTATGGAAGGGATGCTCGTATATACTTTATAGAAAGCTCATTTGGCTGGGAATTAAAAGTTCTAGTTCACTTTTAAGAGCTAAAAGAGGTCTGAGGGCAACTAGCCCCTCCCCAAGCCCTCTTTTACCCAAACCCATCCGACAAATATTTAAGATAACTATTTTGTTAAAAATTGTTCAAAGGTCAGATGAGAAAAACACTGGTATCGATACAATCCCAAGGGCGTGGGAGAAGGCGTTCTAAGTTGTGCCACGGGGGCATATACGGTTCTTATGGAAAGGATACTCGTATAAACTTCATAGAGGGCTCATTTGATTGGCATTTGGAGGTTCGTATTGCCTTTTTAAGAGTCAAAAGAGATCGGAAGGCAACTAGCCCTCCTCAACGCACTTTTTTCACCAGACCAGTCCGATACAAATTTTCAGATAGCCATTCTTTTTAAATAGTTCAAAAATTAGATAACAAAAATCTGGTTTCGACACAGCCCCCATGGCCCGGGAGGCCAGGTTTTGTAAATTAAGTCCTGGTGCGTATATGGTTCTTATGAAAGAGATGTTCGTGTAAACTTCTGAGTGGGATCATTTGATTGAAAACTGAAAGTTCTAATTTACTTTTAAGAGTCAAGTAAGATCCGATGGCAACTAGCTCCCCCCCCCCCGCCCTTTTTTCCCCAAACCCATTCCATAAAAATTTTGAGATAAGTATTTAGTTAAAAATAGTTCAAAGATCATATAACGGAAACTCTTGGGTTTACACAACCCCCCCAGGGTCTAGGGTATTGTAAGTTACGCCCTGGGGGCATATATGGTTCTTATGGAAGTGATTCTCGTATAAACTTTAGAGAGGGCTTATTTGGATGGAAATTGAAAGTTCTAACTTCTTGAGAGTCAAAAGAGATCCAAGGGCCACTTGCCCCTCCACACCTTTTCCCCAAAACCCATCCGATAAAAATTTTCAGATAGTCATTTTGTTAAAAATAGTTCAAAGGTCAGGTAAGAATAGCTCCGGCGTTGACGGAACCCCCAGGGCTCGGTGCAGGCGGTGTAAGCTATGCCCTGGGGGTTTATATGGTTCTTACAAATTTTGAGGTAGACAATTTCTTTTAAATAGTTCAAACATCAGATAACAAAACTCTGGGGTCAACACAGCCCCCAGAGCCCGGGGGCAAGTGTTTTAAGTTATGCCCCTGATTCGTATAAGGTTTTTATGCAAGGTGTTGTCGCAAAAACTTCGAAGGTGGCTAATCTGATTAGAAATTGAATGTCTTAGTTCACGTTTTAAGAGTCAAAAAAGATCCAAGCGCAACTAGCTCCCGTAGCCCTTTTTTGCTCAAATCCGTCCTATACAAATTTTGTAATAGCTATTTTCAAAATAGTTGAAACATCAGATAAAAAAACTCCCATCATTCCCCCAAACACATAAATCAAAATTTTTAGATAGCCATTTTTTTCAGCATAGTCGTTTTCCATATAGAAAATATGTTCTTGAGGAGGACACTCCTTCACAACCCTCAGGGCAAGGGTTTTAAGTTCTGGCCCGGGGGCATATAAGGTTTTTATAGAAGGCGCTGTCGTAGAAACTTCAAAACAGGCTCATTCGATTGGAAATTCAAAGGGCTAGTACCCTTTTTAATTGTCGAAAATGATTGGAGGGAAAATAGCCCCCCCCCCACGCCCATCCGTCCCCCAAACAAATCCAATCCAAATTTTTAGATACCCATTTTGTTCAGAGTAGTTGATATCCAGATAGAAAATATGCTTTTGAGGAGGACACTCCCTCACAACCCTCAGGGCAAGGGTTTTAAGTTATGGCCTGGGGGCATATAAGGTTTTAATAGAAGGCGTTGTCGTAGAAACTTCAAAACAGGCTCATTCGATTGAAAATTCAAAGGGCTAGTACCCTTTTTAATAGTCGAAAGTGATTGGAGGGCAACTAGCCGTCCCACACGCCAATCATTCCCTCAAACCCATCCAATCTAAATTTTGAGATAGCCATTTTGTTCAGCGTACTTGATTTCTGTATAGAAAATATGTTTTTGAGGAGGACACTCCCCCGCAAACATCAGGGCAAGGGTTTTAAGTTATGCCCTGGGGGCATATAAGGTTTTTATAGAAGACATTGTCGTAGAAACCCCATAACAGACTCATTCAATTGGAAATTCAAAGGGCTAGTGCCCTTTTAATAGTCGAAAGTGATTGGAGGACAACTAGCCCTCCCACGCCCTTCATTCCCCCAAACACATCCAATAAAAATTTTAAGATAGCCCTTTTGTTCAGCTTAGTTGATTTCCAGATAGAAAATATGTTTTTGAGGAGGACACTCCCCCACATCCCTCAGGGCAAGGGTTTTAAGTTATGCCCTGGGGGTATATAAGGTTTTTGAAGAAGGTGTTGTCGTATAAACTTCAATAAAAGCTCATTCGACTGGAAATTCAAAGGGCTAGTACCTTTTTAATAGTCGAAAGAGATTGGAGGGCAACTAGCCCCCCCCCCCCACCAAAACATCATTCCTCCAAACCCATCCAATAAAAATTTCGAGATAGCCATTTTGTTCAGGGTAGTTGCTTTTCAGATAGAAAATATATTTTTGAGGAGGACACTCCCCAAAAACCCCCAGGGCAAGGATTATAAGTTAAGGATTATAAGGATTATAAGGTTTTTATAGAAGGCGTTGTCGTAGCAACTTCAAAAAAGGTACATTCGATTGGAAATTCAAAGGTCGAAAGTGATTTGAGGGCCACTAACCCCCCTCTCACGCCCACATTTTCCCCAAACACATCCAATCAAAAGTTAAGATAGCCATTTTATTCAAAGTAGTTGAAAGTTTTGTAAATTAGGTCTTTAAGGATGACAACCCCTCCCTCCACAGCCCTCAAGTCAAGGGTTGCATGTTATGCCCTGGGGGAATATAAAGTTTTTTTTTATTGAAAGCGTTGTCGTAGAAACTTCAAAAGGGCTCATTCAATTGGAAATTGAAAGGGCTAGTGCCTTTTTTAATAGTTGATAGTGATTGGATAGCGACTAACGACCCTCTCACGCCCACCATTTTCTCAAACACATCGAATTAAAATTTTGAGATATCCATTTTGTTCAACGTAGTTGAAAGTTCTGGATATTTTTTCTTTTAAGATGATACCCCCCTCAGAGTCCTCAGGGCGAGGGTTGTAAGTTATTCCCTGGGGACATATACAAATTTTATTGAAAGTGTTGTCGTAGAAACTTCAAAAGGGCTCATTTGATTGGAAATCCAAAGGGCTAGTACCCTTTTTAATAGTCGAAAGTGATTGGAGGGCAATTAGCCCCCCCACGCCCATCATTACCCCCAACACATCCAATCAAAATTTTGAGATAGCCATTTTGTTTAGCGTAGTTGATCTCCAGATATAAAATATTTTTTTGAGGAGGACACTCCCCCACAACCCTCAGGGCAAGGGTTTTAAGTTATGCCTGGGGGCATATAAGGTTTTTTATAGAAGGTGTTGTGGCAGAAACTTCAAAAAGGGCTCATTCGATTGGAAATCGGAGTGGCTAGTGCCCTATTTAATAGTCGAAAGTGATTCGAGGGCAACTAGTCCCCCCCCACGCCCATCAATCTCCCAAACACATCCAATTAAAATTTTGAGATAGCCATTTTGTTCAGCGTAGTTGTTTTCCAGATAGAAAATATGTTTTTGAGGAGGACACTCCCCCACAACCCTCAGGGCAAGGGTTTTAAGTTATGCCCTGAGGGCATATAAAGTTCTTATAGAAGGCGTTGTCATAGAAACTTCAAAACAGGCTAATTCGATTGGAAATTCTGTTATGTAATGTGTTAAGCGGAATTAAGATTTATTGAACTACAAGTTTTGACGTTTCAGAGCCTTGTTTCCACTGCACGATCAGGTCTGATTTAAGAGATACGAATTCTTATAGGCTAACAGGGGTTAGAAATATTTTTCTAAGCTGTAGCGATAACGACTTTGGGTGTTTGTAGGGAGGAAAAAATGTGGCCTCTTCTTTCTTGAGCTATCTGGAGATCAGATTCCTTTGGGAGCATTTACCTTGGAGACTTACGAACCAATTACCTATTATTGGACTAGACGCAGACATATAAATGAAATAAACACAGATAAAAAAGACAATATATTTATTGAACTTACATGCTTAGTTGCACAGCAACGGGTCACTTCAATGACAATAACGGTGACCAAAATATAATAATTTCGTCTGAATCTCTCTAGGTCTGATGTACTAATCGTTTCAGATCTGACTTAAGATTCCTTTCAAATCTGACTTACTAATAATCTAAAAAAGCACATCTACCCCACTACTAAACGCAGTTCTTTCGTCCTGCGCTTTAGGGACTGGCTCGCCATTGGCTCACGTGGCCCAACGACGCGGATCTTCGTACAATAGTCTATTTCAGATATTTAAGATGATTCAGGCGTTCAAACGGTTTTTTTGCCGTGTAAACTTCTTGAGACGGATTGTGCGGTGCATTTTTTTTGCTACTACTTATCTTAGCGAAATTAAGACAATCAGCGTCGTTGTTTGACTGAAGATAGAATATAATTTCCCTTTTTGCTGGTTAAGAATATAAACTCTTGGAAGTGGTATTTGAACTCAATTAGGGGACGTTTAATTTCTGCCCGAATCATCTTTAGAAGGAAAGACTCTTGTATTTTCAGTATATCATGGTATACATCACCCTTCCCATCAATTAATGATGTCCCATCATTAGTAACTGCTCATTAGGAGTGCTAAAAAGTTTTTCTGTTATTTTTCTTATTTTATTCTACTTCCCTATCAAAAATTCATCTACTGGACTAAGATTATTTATGGTTCTAGGTTAGCTACTATACTAAGGATTTTTTTTTTCTACATCTAACACTGATTACTTTTATATTTACAACAAGGTTGGGGCAATTTTACCTTTACATAAGTTTTTTTTTTGAATTCACTTTTTTTTGTCTATGTGGCATACTACATTCTATCTACGCTACATTAAATGAATAGCTTGACAACGCTACACATAACTTTCTGGATATCTAACACTACATACAAAAACGATTTGAAACACACAATATTGTGTTTATCATGTTCACTGGTATTTTTAAAATACTTTCACTATTGGGATTTTTGAATTGTCAAAGTTATTAAGAAGTAACACATGTAGCTTCACATCTATTCATCACCTTTCGAGTCCTTAGTGTACTACACCCTTCTGTTGTAAATTATTGTCCTTCACTCTTTTTGTCTTGACAAAAATTTTGAAGCATTTACGTTATGGTTTCTTCATGGAACAGTTCGAGTCTAGTTGTCTTTACACGACAAGTTTTCCCTAATAGTCAACTGGGAAATGACCGTTAAATATCGTTCTAATAGTCAACTGGGAAATGATTCTTCCCACTACAGGTGTTGGTGTTTTCTTCTCAGCATATCATTTTTAGGATTTTTTGAGGTACATAGAGGATGTATTCTCCTGTAAAATTGTTCATTTTTGCCTTTTGAAACGGGTTGTCGTCATACTATAGTGACTCTTTTAATATATTGTCTTTAGATTCAACTTCAAACATCTTCAAATATTATTTAACTTCAAATATCGTTAAATATCGTTTATCTTGTACTGCTCGATGGGGTTCTCAGAATTAAACTTCAAATTGTCTCTAACTTCAGCTTCAAATATCTTCAAATGTCTTTAAAAATCATTTAACTTTAAATGTTGTTAAATATCTCGTACGGATCTGGTATTGATAGAGCTGGATACTAAGATTCAAATATAGTGTTACCTGATACGTAATATGGTTCATGGTTGAAGAAGCGACGATCGAATGTAACTGTTGTTTTCGTAGTCGAAGCTGGGATGAAAATTGCCTGGAGTCTATGGTGAGTACTCTTCATTGGTTGAGATATGATGAAAATAGATGCTACTGGGTCGTATCTGTACTGGGCGGCTCATTGTAATGCTCAATAACCAATGTGTCCATTTACTTTCCTGTAATAAAAACAACGCGGCAGAATCACATGTTCTTTGAAGTAAATACACATACAATAATTCACGTATTAATTGGGTTATAATTGTTCCCATTGGGAAGTTCAATACATAGATATTTCTTATAAAATATTAATTGTTCAACCTTAAGTATAGTCTCTTAATATATTTTTCTAATACATACAACTACATACACTTTATTTTAACTTCTTTCAACACTTAGTTAATTAGATTTAAAATAATCATTTAAACAGAGTTTATGCTACATGGTTAAATTTTGAGGTTACAACTTTATTTCATGCCTGCATTGTTCACGCACGTCCGTGCTGTTTAAGAAACGCATGTGTAGCGTCATAACCACACGGTTTTACGCAAACGATACTACAATGGGGGAACAAGACAAAACAAGGACGAGTGGAGACCTCTCTACCCACTCGTTTTCTAATGTCTTCCCTATTTCTTGGCTTAGACGTTCTCATGGGGCTCCGGGTTTAACCTCAGTTGAAATGCAGAGGTGTTCTTCTTTGTTTCCCCGTGTTCTTTCCTTGGATTTTCCGTAATTACGAGTCAACATTGGTGCCTCATTCGCCTTTCGAACAAGGTAATTAGATGCAGGATTCCAAGCTTGCCTCCGTAGATTCCAGTTAATGCTTGGCAAAGAATATAAGCATAATGAAGAATTGACATCAATATCTTTTTAGAAGGCTATTGTTTGAGCAAATCCTTCAGAACTAAATAAATAAATATTATATATTTATATCATATAAAATAAAATAATTATAATCTGCACTAAGACAAAATATTTCATATAATTAGACACTTCTGTACTGATAACTTCTTGTTTTGGATAATATCCATCTTGGTTAGGGCATGGGTCGATTTTTTTTTATAAAAAATTCGAGGGTACCTGAGTCAGTATAGGTAAGATATAACGTGACTGACTTGCGAAAATATTTCACAAAAATTAGAGCACAAGATATGTCATAGATAAACCAATGAAATTAAAGAACATTTTTGTCACAGAACTATAGAACAGTGATCTCTCTGTTATTGTATACGTCGTGGATATAAACTAATGAAATTATTTTTTTTTCTCCAAGGAGCTAAATACATTAATGTCTATTTTTCTCTTTGGAAGTAATGTTTAACACAGAACTGTAGAACAGCATACATCATTGATATAATATAATTAAATTAAAAAGCTTTTCTCTCTTTTTTTTTTGCCTCGGAGCTATAAGAAAGTAAACTCTCTGTTTCTCTTTCAAAGCATTATGATTCAAAAAACGAAAACTTAACTAGCTCACAGAAGTTTCTATTCAACCTTTAAGTATTGTTTTGACTGGCCCTGATTGGAGTAAAAATACTAATTTCTTACACTTGAAGGATTGAGAAATATCCCTTCCTACGGTCGTTTAAAAAAAAAACTAAAAAAACAATCATGGGCCTTGAGTTCCTCCCCGGGCTTCCCACAAGGCGTGGTCTAACACCACTTGTCGTTCTCAGTCGACCACGAGCTTCCTACCTTTGGTTATTTTCTGTTCCCACCTTTCTCTCTGATCACCAATGTTTTGACATTACTCGTATTATTATTTTTTTTTCATTAATGTTGACTTGGTTAACTTTACTAGCACGCTGCTAAATTTAT
Source organism: Artemia sp. Qi Xiang Cuo (assembly GCF_049724085.1). Classification (NCBI taxonomy): domain Eukaryota; kingdom Metazoa; phylum Arthropoda; class Branchiopoda; order Anostraca; family Artemiidae; genus Artemia; species Artemia sp. Qi Xiang Cuo. The sequence continues at coordinate 53,799,071 of NC_142809.1, read as the reverse complement.
TATGGTGTTAAATTTATTATCTTTGAAATTTGTCTTTACGTTAATTAGGGATATTTCCATCTGTCAGGTTTTTTAACCGTTCTACCTGACTGTGTCGTTATTTTCTCCTCTGTTTCTTGCGGTTTTTTCTTTTTAGGTTTGTCTAGCGAAATAAGGTCAAACTTTTTGTTTTATTTTTTCAAAAATTCTTGCCCTTTTAATATCATTTGTTTTCCGTGTGCGGCTGCTGAGGTCGGCCTTGATTTCCCTATTTCTTTAGCTACTATATGGTCTGATTCACCATCAGACTCTTCGGAACTAGTTTCCAATGAATCCGGATTAGAACTTTTAGAGGTGGCACTTTTTGAGGTGTCACCTGCCCTTCCTTCGTAAATTTCTACTCCTCTGGAAGTAGAAGGTTTATTCCCTAAGTCCTCGCCTTGTGTCCTCAACTTGGAGAATTTGAAAGATTATTGAGAGATGTGGGAGGAATTAAAAGTTTTTGTGAGGTTCATCCATTGTTTGAAGACCATTTGCTTGCGGAGATGAGGCATTCTTTGCACAAAGATTTCCCTCCATGAATTACACCTTTTAGGTTTGAATTGGGACACAGTTATATCATGATGTTGGCCTTGCTGGTCATCCTTTGGAGTTTTAGTCTCGGGCAACGTACTTTGGCTCTTTTTTATGGGGAAATTAATTAAATCCTTAGCTTCTCGCAGGTTTGCTTTAATTAAATCTTTGAGAGGAGTTCTCTTTACAGCAATGACGGGGGTTTCAACAGCTCTGTTTAATTCTTCCTGTAAAGACAGGGGCCTTTCTATCGGTGTTGCAGGGGAAACCATATCGTATGGAAATCTTTTGGGGGGACCTGGGGTCGAAATTCTATCGGGGAAAAATTGGGTTTTTGGAGATATTGTATAATCTAAATCTCCTGCACTCGCCGATGAATAACTTTTTGGACTTTTTGGCGTTCTTATTCTTACTGGTGTTAGGGATTTTTTCTCTGGAATAACTAGATTTTCCATAGCTAAAAATTCTTCAAAATTTTGTTCATCACTGTCATTCTCGAAATAGTCTTGCTTGAAATTAAAGGGTTTTACCTCTGCCAATCTTGATTTAGGGGGCTCATTTTCCGAATCTAACAAAATAGTAGAAGAGGGATGTGATACCCATCTCTCTGGAAATTTGGCTCTTTTTATTCGGCTAACCTGCGCCTTGTAAGTTCTTCCACTATCGGGTTTTTCCATTTTAAAGGTATATTCATTATCGTACTTTTTGACTATTCTGTACGGTCCAGAATACTTGTTGGAAAGTTTTTTTTCCTTCTGTTTTCGCCTCGTTCTTTAGGTAAACGCAGTCTCCCACATTGAAATTTACAGTACCCTTGATTTTCGGCTGTTTTTATAGTTCTTGGTTTATTTTACATTTTTTAAACTTTTACCTAATTATTCTTTACTTTTTCCTAATCCTATTTATGAGTTCTTGTTTATAATCTTCTGAGCTATTACAATACTGCCAAGATTCAATAATTTCATCGTACGGGATTCTAAAATCTCGACCAAAAAGTAAATAAAATGGATTGTCTTTGGTTGCTTCGTAATAAGCAGTGTTGATTACGTTGGTTAAATAAGGTAAGAATTTATCCCAGTCGCTCCTGTTGTCTTTCGTATAAATACTTAGAACGTTCGAAAATATTTTATGTCTGCTTTCTATTTTGCAATTAGCTTGTGGGTGGTACGGAGATGTCACCATTTTCTCTATTTTGAGGAGACTCAAAAAATCTTTTGTTATTTTCGAAACAAAATCGCCCACTTTTTCACTCAAAATATTACAATTTGGGACTGCCAAATTATAAAAATAAAATTGCTAATGCCTTACTCGTTGCATAAGCACCTTGATTTTTTAATGCTTTTGCAAAAGTAAATCCTTAAAAATGATCTAACCGAAAGAATACAAGTATGGCCTCTGCTAGAAACAGGTAGGCCTCCGCATGTACCGTATAGGTCAAATGAGATAATATCGAAGGGGTACCTTGCTACCGGGATCCTTCCCATTGGAGGATTTGGATAAGCTGAGGGGATTTTTCTCAAATTACATGCTTCGCATGTACTTACAAATTCTTTAAGTTTTGTCAGTGCAGATTGTACGTAAAAGTATTGTTTTAACTTATGGAACGTTTTCATAACTCCTAAATTTCCACCCGTGTCCGAATGAAAATATTCCAATGCAGGCACTATCAAGTTATTTGGTAACACATGTCTTATCGAGGTTTGGTCTCTGTTGTCTCATTAGTCACAATTCTATACAGTATTTCCTCATCAAGTTCAAAGTAAAAATTATATATCTCTTTTCTTAGAGTTTAGAATTTATCCGGTAACGCTTCATCATTCCCAAAAAATCAACTCGTGCTACACACACTTCGTCCTTTTTTGCTTTCTTTTTATATTTTCCAAAGACAAGGACCAATAGTTAATCTTATTTTCTTTTACTGCGTCTTTGACTTTGTTTTTCTTACATCCATGATTGCTCTTAGCAATTATCGCGTCAACTTCATTTTCTTCAGCTTCCGATGGAATATTTTCTGGGTATCTACTTACAAAGTCGCAAGCTGCGTTTTGTTTTCCCTTTAAATGTTCAAATTCATAATATAGGTCTTGGATTTTCATAATACATCTAGCTAGAATGCCCGTGGGGTTTTTAAATGTGCGCAGGTACTGCAAGCTTTTATGGTCTGATCGTAATATAAATTTTCTACCAATTAAATAATGTCTAAATTTGTCCAAATGGTAGAAAAAAGATAACAATTCTAAGTTTGTGGCGGAATAACTACTTTCGCCTTTTGATAAAGTTTTACTTGAATAGCAAATAACTTTTTCAATTTGTTTGGGTGTTCCCTGTAGAGGGTTAGGGTTTTCTACCAGGATTATTTGCGAAAGGATAGCGCCTATGCCCTTTGAGCTAGCATCCGTGGTAACGATGAATTTTCCGTTTTCGAAATCAGGGAGTGATAAAATTGGTTCAGAAGTGAGTGCCTTTTTGAGTCGGTCTAGGGAAGTTTGAGCTTCCTGGGACCAGGTAACATTATGGGAATTCCCTTTGGTTAATTCTGTGAGGGCTTTCGCAATTTGGGCATAATTGCGTACGAATTTTCTAAAATAGCCAGTAAGGTCTAAAATTTCCCTTAATTCTTTCATAGTTCTGGGGGGCTTGAGGTTTTCAACACATTTTATTTCATCAGGGTCTGAGGATATCTCTCCCTGGGTTACTACTACTCCTAAGAATTTAATCTTAGATTGAAATAAATTTACTTTCTCAGGCCGACATTTTAAATTGCCTTGTCTGAACTTCTCGAACACCTTAGCTAACGTTGCTAAGTGTTGTTCAGTTTTTTCCCCCACACATATAATATCAGCAACAAAATAAACCATGTTGTTTAATCCCCTTAACAGGTGCAAGGGGACTCTATATAGCACACTTGAAGTGGTTTTAAGTCCAAATGGTACCCTCAAGTATTCATAAGAACCATATTCGGATGCTGAAAATGAAGTTTTATGGACATCCTTTTCGGCTATTATCACTTGATGGTAGCCTTGGGTAAGGTCCAAAGAAGTAAAAATTTTGTTTTTGCTTGAAATTGAGTCAAGAATTTCATCTATTCTTGGTAGAGGAAATTTATCACTAACTACTCATTTGTTGAGGGTCCTATAATCTATTACGAGTCTAAGATCTCCATTCTTTTTTGATAATAAGATCACGGGTGCACTATATGGACTTATACTTGGGCGTATAATTTCGTTTTTTTCTAATTCTTGGATTTTATTTTTTAACCACTCTTTGTGCTTATATTGCACACGATATGGCTGTTCTGCTACGGGATTAACAGTTGTTAAAATTGAATGTTTGTAAAATGGTATTAGCCCTATGTCATCTTCAGATGCAGAAAATTCATCCTTAAAATTCCATAATAATTCCCATAGTTTTTTTTTAAGTTCAATATCCATAATATGATCCATACTAAATTTGTTTAAAAATTATAATTTAGTTAGAGGATATTTGTTATTTAAAGTTTTGATACCGTTAACTAGTTTTCTTCTAGAATTTTATCATGTATTTAAATAATTCTCCGTTAAAACCTGGATTTGGACTAAACAAGTCCCCTTTTTAATTGTAATTGAATCATTTTCATGGTTATTGGTTACCCAAATAAAACCTTCTCCTTTGTCATAAGATATAATCTGTTCCTCGCATAACAGATTTTCAGGTATTTCAGACGGTGTTGCAAACCATATTTCTGATTTGCTGATCACTGGTTCGATCATATGTGATATTTGAATTTTTTGCATCGTTTTGGGAGGGACTTTTGTTTTCCTTATCGCAAATCCGTAATATTTCTTTTCATTTTCATTGTTTATTAGATTCATACTGGCGCTATGCTGCGCCATTGTGCCATCTTGTGGCGTCACGTTGGGTTGTATTATGTTCTTTCATAATTCCGCTGTTTTTTTAATTTCAATTGATCTGTACTGTCGCATATCTCCTATTTTTATTTTGGCAGATTCCATGCTTGTATTATTTAAATATACCTCATTTCTGCAATATCTCTTAGGGTAATTGAACAAATTTCCAATTATGCCATGTCTTTGCGAGACATGAGGTTCATAATACTTCGACATTATACCACTAGAAATTTTGTTTACTGTTATGTTGTCTTCGTAACCTCTGTTACGATTTCTTAAGGTAGAAATTTCTTCCCCTCCTTTAGCTAGGTAAACAAGCTTCTCATTAGCCTTGTCTAATAGTATTTTATTAGATCTTAGAAAATTTGCTCCTATAATAGCTTCATATTGGAAATTATTACAAATAATAAAATTTGTCATGGACGTTCTATTATCCCTTTTTACGTTTAGCAAAATTGACCCTTTTGCATTTAACTTGTGACCTGTCACGCTCGTTAAATTGGGATTATTAGGGTTCCTCTGTCGTTTAATGTGCGGAGGCAAGATATTAAATACGCCTGAGTTTATTATGTTTACAGTAGCTCCGCTGTCAACTAAGGCCGTAAAGTATACGTTTTCTATACAAAAATCATTAAATATAGGTAACTTGTTAATAATATCACTACAAGAAGGCCTATTAAATATTCCTGGCACCCTCTGGGTCCAATTTATGTTTCTGAGGTGCCCGAAACGTTTCCCTGAGGATTTATTTCATTTGTCGGTGCCTGTAATAGATATTCAGACGTATTAGGTTCCGTAGACACATTTAATTGATTTACGTCTGTCTGTCTTCTCCATGTATTATTATGGTAACGTGGATGTCTCGTGTCAGTGCCGTTTGCTGGCGTTGACTGCCAATGCCGTTGGCTTGCAAAGTTTTAATTTCCCATCGGCAAATTTTCGTGATTTCTATATGGCATTCTTGCATTATATTGGCTTTGGGGGGTATTTGGGTTTTCAAATCGGTAATTAATTTGTCTGTTGGGGAGAGGGTTATACAAATTTTTTTTGGTATGCATTATAAGGTACTGATTGGCGCAATCCCCCTTGGCTATAGCCTATTGCACGGCCGGTTCGAAAATTTGTTTTTCTGAACAAAAGGTTACCGTAATTTTGTGTATTACCGACAGAAATTCTTGGTATAGGATTGTTGATATAATTGCACTCTCTTGCGATATGACCAACACGATTACAATTATGGCACCTTATTATTGTAGGGTTATTTCCGTAATTAGATTGTTTAATAGGCTGAAAGCGTACTGTTTTCTGCCTAGCGGGTTCTGGCGTTTTATTTCTTTGTGCCACTGGGGAATTATCCCTTGAAAAGAAATTGGGGTATGCCTGATCGCCCTTGAAGATTAGGTTCGCGTTTGAGTCGCCTAGGCTATTTATTTTTGCTTTACTATCATTAGCAACCATTTTATCAACTTCAATTGTTTGTTCAACCTCCTGAACTGCGAAATCCAGCGTCTGAATATTTTTGGATATTACCGCTCCATATAGTTTTGGGGATAGCTCTTGCTTAAAGATATTTAGTATCACTTTCATACAATTGCCTCAAACTAGTTTCGTATTTTTCTTCTATGGAAACCCGTATGTTATTAAGATATTCCCTTACATTTTTTGAAAAATCAAAGTTTACTGGCCCGTCGTTTAATTTATTTATTGAACTGGTGTTTAGAAATTTCTCTTTGAATGCTTTTAACAAGTCATCAACCGTATTTATTGGCAAGTTGGCGTTATTGCCTATGGTATGTTGAATATGTCTTAGAAAGGTTGGGGCTGGGACTTGTAATCCTAGTAGGAGCATGTCTTTAACGCGCCCGCATCTGCTTTTTTTAACGATGTGCACTGGGTCAGTGCAATATTGAATTTGTCAATATCTGATTGACTAATGTTCTATAGCATGGATTTTGCACTTTCTATATTTATTGTGAATAACTTCTGCACTATTAATAACTCACCGAGTTCTTCCATTTTTTTGCGTTTATATCAACTTAAAATTTTACTTAACCTATTTTGGGGTAGGCTATTATCTCCTATGAGATATAAGGGGTTTGCTGTCGTAGCCTAGCGGTTATACTACTACTACTACTAACAACTCATCGCAGCACCAAGCCGCCTGAGGCCAACACAGCTACGCACGCTCCTCCTCCACCCCAATCTATTCAAAGCCTCCCTTTTTACACCCGCCCACGGAGTTCCCATTTCCTTTAAATCTTTCTTTATGACGTCCTCCCAACCCAGACGGGGACGACCTGCTTTCCGTTAAGCCCTAGATGGTTGGCCGAAAAGAACAATCTTCGGCAATCTGTCATCCTTCATCCGAACAACATGCCCTAACCACCTCAACCTTTCTTTCATTATAGACCTAGAAAGCGGTATTGAACCACATTTTTCGTATAGCCTATTGTTTGAAATAAGGTCAGTTAGCCGGGTACCCAGAACAATCCTTAAGCAATTTCTCTGGAAAACATCTAGCAAATCTTCATCCGCTTTTCGGAGCGTCCATGCTTCAGAGCCATATTTGACCACTGTCATCACTGTAGCTTCTAAGATTCTAATCTTGCTTTGCAGACTTATCTTCCTATTCTTCCAGACTTTTTTCAATTGTGAAAAAACACCCTGAGCCTTGGCTATTCTATTTTCAACATCTTCACTGCTCCCACCATCTTTACTAATAATACTATCAAGGTAAGTGAAGCTGCCCACCTGATCAATCTTTTCATTACCCAACGTCACCTTTTCATCTTCACTTATTCCTAGCCTTAGTGACTTGGTCTTCCTAACATTAATTTTCAAACCAATACTAGCACCCTGAACTCGCAAAACCTCTAAAACTTCATTCATTTTGCTCACACTTTCATCTAGGATGCTTAAATCATCAGCATAATCCAAGTCCAGGAGACTTTTTCCTCCCCATTTGATTCCGTGGTCTCCCATTGCCTTTCCTGTGCTCCTTAAAACAAAGTCCATCAATATAATCTGTATAAAGGGGGAAGAACACAACCGTGTATAACTCCTGATTTAATACAAAACCAGCTGCTAACCTCATTTCCTACCTTAACCGCAGCAGTGTTATTCTCGTAAATAGCACTAATCACTTTAATGTATTTGTCTGGTATACCAAGGATAAAACCTTTACTAAAGTTCCTCTATCAACAGAATCGAACGCTTGCTCATAATCTATAAAACTGAGGACTAAAGGTGTTTGAAAGCTTAGGCACCTCTCAATTATTAACCTAAGAGTGAAAATTTGGTAAACACATCCTCTACCTTTTCTAAAACCGCACTGCTCTTCTCTTAAAACTTTGTCTACGGCATTTCTCAGTCTAAAAAGTATCATATTACTAAGCAATTTGCTACCTACAGAGACCAGACTAATGCCTCGATAATTACCACACTCACTTTTATCACCTTTCTTATAAAGTGGCTAAATTAAGGTTTTCCTAAAATCCTTAGGTACTTCCCCTTTTTCAAATATCATATTCATAATCTTCAGTAACTTATTTCTAACCTCAGAGCCACCATATTTAAGAAACTCATTTACAACCCTATCAGCACCTGGAGCCTTATTATTCTTTAATCCTTTTAGTACTGTTTCTAATTCCTCCTCACACAACAAATCTTCCTTCACATCCAAGGTATCACAAACTTTTTCACTTTCCTCTATATTTTTTCCTGCAACTCTATCTCGGTTAAGCAAATTCTCAAAATGTTCGGCCCATCTCGCTTTAGCTTTTGTCTTATCGCTAATTGCCACCCCATTCCTATCTTTAACTGGGACAAGTCCGGATTGACTACTACCTCTCAATTTGTTAACGTGCCAGTACAATATTTTACTATTATGCCGTCTGGCTGCATCTTCTAAATCCTCGGCAATTTTATCCATGGCCTCCACTTCACACCTCCTTAGTTCATATTTCAATGCTTTCTCCACTTTCTTTACATTTCTTTTGTTTACATGTGATCTATCACTCAGATAATTCTTGTACAAGTCCTTTCTCCTTTCTATTAAACTTAAAGCTATTTAACTAATATTCTTAGCTGCAGTTCTAGCTTTCTTCCCTAATACACCTTCAGCAACTTCACAAATTATTTTTCTAAAATTATTCCAACCATCTTCCACATTATCAAACTTTAAACTCTCAAGTTTAGTATTCAACTGTTCCTGGAAAGTTTCTCTCAAATTCTCATCCTGGAGTCTACCAACATCAGAACTTCCGGGGAGGTAATTACCCTTCCGAAAATTTCAGCTTTAAACTAAGCCTTGACACTACTAGATGGTGATCTTTACTTTTAACATCAATAACAGCACTCATATATACCCTAGTATCTTCTATTGATCCTGCCAGTCTTCGGTTTACTATAACATAACCAATGAGGTTTTCTGTCTTACCATCACGTGAATACTATGTTAACTTATGAGCCATTTTATGACCAAACACCGTATTTGTTATAACTAGATTGCTATACCTACAAAATTGCAAAAGTCTGTATCCATTACTGTTTTCTTTTCCTACACCAAATTTACCTAAGCTGGGATACCATCTATCCTTATTTCTACCAACCTGGGCGTTGAAATCTCCCAGTAATAACATCAAATTTCTACCTGGGACCTTGTCTATTTGCTCCTGTAACTGTAAGTAAAATTCATCTGAGTCACTAGTATTTCCATCAGTCGGTTCTACAGGGGCGTATGCTACTATAACTGATACCTTGAACTTTCTAGTCATAAAAGGAGTAATTAGTATTCTATTATTAATATCTTCCCAGCCTAAACAAGACTTAGCAGCTTCCTTAATCATCATGAGCCCTACTCCCTGTCTATGTAACCCATCCTTCCTTCCTGAGTAAACAAATTCTATATCACCTCATTTCATGCCTCCTACACCTGGGATATGAGTTTCTGAAACTCCTAATATATCTAGTTCGAATCGTCTGAATTCGTCAGTCAAAATGTCGATACGATAGTCATTTTTTAATGTCGTAACATTCCAAGTTCCAATTTTCATGTTCTTTAAATCATTGAAATTTTTTTCGCCTCAGGAAAAGCAATGATCCTGGATACCAGTGCAGGACGGGGATCACATATCTTCTCAAGTCTACACCGAAGTGCTTAAGCCGGCTTATAACCAGTCAGCAAGAAGTCCCTGGGACCTCCATGAATGGAGGCTTTGTGCAATCCTGGGCCCATCTTGGTCACAACATGGTTTTCAGCACTTGGCGATGCTCTTCTATCAACAAGAGTCGAAATCCTGCACAGACAATCTCAAGCCTATTACCTCCAACTCATTATATATTCATGCCTACAAATAATATGCTACTACGGGGAGGCAACCCATAATAGATAAATTAGCTAGGAAGTGTTTTTTCAGCCCGAAGACGCCCGTCAAAACATACCAAGCCCAGAAGAATTGCCCATTAGTCGGAATCCCGTGCGAATGCTGTGTCGTTTACTAGGCCATAATTTCCTCGAGCGGTGCCACTCCTCAAGTGAGACTAGAGTTGACCGCAAGGTCCCCAGTCTTGCAGGTGCCCCGAAAGGGGGAAACCAGCCCTTTGCAGAGACCGTTGTCAAAAGATCTGGATCTTACGCTCTGCCACAGTTGTCCTCCTATAGAGGATCCTCCCGCGATGGTGTTCTGCATCACCATGCAATTTAACCCATTGCTGGGAGAAGGTTTGCAACTCATGGAACTTGTGGATAAACAAGTGGGCCCTTTTGAGTGTACATTTGAGGAGCCTTCTTCCTCCTCCGCCTGTATTTATGACCCCGGGAAAGGGTGCCCCAGATTCTATTATGGACCCCCAGGGACAAGGTCCCCCCTTGGTCCGTGCATCCTATGGAGGTACCCTATATATCTGTAGAGCATTCCCCTATTGTCACCTGGGGACATGCTGAATGGCCTGGGGGAGGCCAGATAAACGGATCACTTTTGTTTTGCAAAGGCAATAACTCAGTGACATATTTAACCTACTACTTATAAATATACATAACTCACTGACTAGGCCTATATTAGTTATACAGGAATATATAACTCAGTGACACATTAAACCTACTACTTATAAATATGTGTAACTCACAGACTAGGCCTATCTGAGCTTCCAGATTTCCAGATTCTGGAAGCTTCAGTGCTGAAAAAAAATATTTTTAAAGGTGGAAGAAACAGAAGAAGTTGAACATTGACATCGATTAAACATTATAACAAAAAGATTGTAGAAGCTCTGAAAAGTGGGGGTGAAAAAGTCTTCTCGGAGCTTTTTTTACCGGCTTTACTATCCAGATAGCCCAGAATCTAGAGATTCCGGTAGGTGAAGCTCCAGCTTTACATTATGTTTTCTTGGTCGTAGAGACGATCCTAGAATTTTTAAGCTGTGGCGATAACAACTTTTGGTGTTTGTAGGGATGAAAAAATGTGGCCTCTTCTTTCTCGAGCTATCTGGAGATCAGATTCCTTTGGGAGCATTTACCTTGGAGACTTACGAACTAATTACCTATTATTAGACTAGACGCAGACATATAAATGAAATAAACACAGATAAAAAGACAATAGATTTATTGAACTTACATGCTTAGTTGCACAGCAACGGGTCACTTCAATGACAATAACGGTGACCAAAATATAATGATTTCGTCTGAATCTCTCTAGGTCTGATGTACTAATCGTTTCAGATCTGACTTAAGATTCCTTTCAAATCTGACTTACTAATAATCTAAAAAAGCACATCTACCCCACTACCAAACGCAGTTTTTTCGTCCTGCGCTGTAAGGACTGGCTTGCCATTGGCTCACGTGGCCCAAGGACGCGAATCCTCGTCCAATAATCTCTTTAAGATATTTCAGATGATTCAGGCGTTCACACAGTTTTTTTTCCATTTAAACTTCCTTAGAAATATCGTACATAGCATTTTTTTGCTACTACTTATCTGAGCAAAATTCAAACGATTAGGGTCGTTGTCTGACTGGATATAGAATACAATTTCTCTTTTTGATGGTTGAGAATATATACTCTTGGAAGTAGTCATTTCGCGCAAATAGGGGACATTTAATTTATGCACGAATCATCTTTAGAAGGAAAAGCTCCTGTATTTTAAATATATCGTGGTACAATTCAAAGGGCTAGTACCCTTTTTAATAGTCAAAAGTGACTGTAGGGCAACTAGCCCCCCACGCCCATCATTCCCCCAAACACATCCAATCAAAATTTTACTTAGGCAGCGCGCCTAGTTTTTTAAGCAGTTTTTTATGTTAAAAAATTGATGTTAAAAATTGCTAAGAAATTTTCTCCAGCATACAAATAGCAGGCCAAACTATAAAGTCTTAAAAAAAGAAAAGATTTAAAGTATCATTTTATTTTTCCCTGAAAAGTCAATGTCAATATAAAACGAACAGAAATTAATTAAAAGAACTTCTTCTACAAAATAAGTTTTTCATAGAAAAGTAAAGGACTCTATTAAACAAAAAATTAAAAAACATTAACTCAAATAATCTACCATTTGTAAATCTACCACAAATCAGCATCGATAAATAAATGGAGCATAAAACAATCAGAAAATACAATAATTAAACAAGTCAAAGTCAAAACGTGCAGAAAGTAACATAAATTGGGCGCAAAATCCCTATGCCTTCCCAAGGCCAGAACAAAATTTGCACTTTACTGAAAAAATATAAATGTTTTTACTTTTATAACTTTAATAAATCAAATAATATTAGCATTTTCATTACTAAATATCAGTGTATGTATACTAAATTGATAATGCACATTCATTTTATTTTTTTCAGTTTATCTTAAATTTATCTGTTTTTATATAGTTTACTCGACTATATCATATCGACTATATCTACTTATTCGACTTATCTTATTCGACGTATTCGACTATATCGACTTATTCGAATATCATGCGCTTTTTAGTCATAGAACGACTAGCTAGTATTCTAATATTAATACCTTCCCAAATCCCAACCTAAGTAAGACTTCGCGGTTTCTTTATTCATCTTGAGTTCTACTCCCTTCCTATCCACTCCATCCTTCCTGCTTCAGTAAACAAATTCTATATCACCTAATTTCTCGTGCCCTATCCCTAGGACATGAGTTCTTGAAACTCCTAAGAAGTCCAGTTTGGAGGGTCTGAATTTATCATTCAAAATCTCGATATGATATTTTTTTAACATTGTAACATTCCAAGCTGTAAGGCTCATATGGTCTAAGGAAATTACTATGGTTGTCTTGAAATGACTATGGCCTCAAGGAAATCAATGGTTCCAGAACCAGCACAGGGTGAGGACAGACACATCTTCTCAAGTCTACACGAAACACTTAAGCTGGCTTAGAACCCAACAGCAAGAAGTCCCTGGGACCTTCAGTTGAAGGGAGTTCTTTTGCAATACTGGGCCTATCTTTGCTATCTCGTACTTAGGATGTTTTTAGAATTCTGTGTTTGTAGCAAGTATTTTTTGTTCTGCACCAACTATTTCTCATTCTGTTAGAAGTATTTTAGAATTGTGTAAAGTACTTTTGTATTTTTGAAGAAAAATTTTGTTTTGTAGGAATTATGTAAATACATAGGAATTTTGTTGGATTATGTTTGAAGTTTTTGTATTCCATAAGAAGTATATGGAATGTTATTGAATTTTTACATTTTATTACAAGTATTTTGTGTTCTGTACCAAGTATTTTTCATTCTGTTAGAAAAAATTTTAGAATTGTGGAAAGTATTTTCGTACTTTGTAGGAGTTATTTCTGTTTTTTAGGAATTATTTTTGATTATGTATGAAGTTTACGTATTCTATAAGAAATATTTGAGGTGATGTTAGGATTTCTGTGTTTTGTACGAAGTATTTTGTTTTCTGCGTCAATGAACTATTTTAGAATTGTGTAAAGTATTTTGTATTTTGTAAGAGTTATTTCTGTTTTTAGGAACTATTTTGGATTATGTTTGAACTTTTTTGTATACTATAAGAAGTATTCGGGAGGTTTTTAGAATTTTTGAGTTTTTTAGAAAGTATTTTGCCTTCTACATCAACTATTTTTCATTCTGTCAGAACTGTTTTACAATTGTGTAAAATATTTCTTGTATTTTGTAGGAATAATTTTGGACTGTGTTTGAAGTTATTGTATTCCAGGAGAAGTATTTGGGATGTTCTTAGAATTTTTGTGTTTTCTAGAAAGTATATTGTGTTCTGCACCAAGTATTTTTCATTCTATTAGAATTATTTTAGAATTTTGCAAAGTATTTTTGTATTTTGTCAAGTTATTTCTGTTTTGTAGGAATTATTTTGGATTATGTATGAACTTGTTGTATTCTATAAGAAGTATTTGGGGTGTTCTTAGAATTTTGTGTTTTGTAGCAAGTATTTTGTGTACTGCACCAACTATTTTTCAATCTGTTAGAACTAATTTAGAATTGTGCAAAGTTTTTTTGTATTTTGTGTTCCACGAACGAAATCGGTTTCACGAGGATTAAAATCAATGTATAAGCTTCACGAAGAAAATAATCATTTTGCAACAAGCTTCATGAAGAAATAATAAAATTATAACAAGATTTTTCGAAGACATAAATCAAGATAAATTAAGTTCCTTAGGTGTGGTAATGCACACCAGAGGGTTCCACATGCTAGCCATTGAGTGTCACTGAGTGGGAACTGCCGTGTAGCATTGTAATCCAACAAAAAAATGACAAAAGTTTCTGTTGTTCAAATAAAAAAAAGTTGTCATATTAGTTTATGAAGTTATTTTTGTGGGGGAAACAGGTTAAAAAACCCTTAGGCGTAATCATAGGTGCCAGAGGGGTAGCCATTTGCCAGCCATATATTACCATAAAGGAAGCCGCATAGAAAATCATGGAATTGGCAGAATTTGGAGTGGAAATGGTGGAATAAGAATTGTAGAATCGAAGGTGGGGGGGGGGGGGGCAAAAGTGCCAGTTAAATTACAAAACTACTTAAAAAAGGAGAAAACTCGTTAAAAAAATATTGTAAATTCTAAGTGGCGTGAATTGGCTTGGACTATCACATTCTAACAATGAAATACTAAGTCCCGCTGTTCAAATAAAAAGAACGTACGATTCTAGATGTATAAGTTTATTTTATGTAGGAAAAAGTTTGAAAATATTCTAGGGGTAATAATGGATGCCAGGTGCATGGGAGGTGACAGCTGCAAAATGGCACGGTGGTTTGACGGGTTTTGGGGGCATCATGAAAGGGTTTGCTTGCGAGAAAATGAATATTTGGGGTCAAAGCATGATTTTGAACACGAAAATAATTGAAATGGTTTAGAAATGATAAGAGGTGCCAGAGAAGCCAATCTTAGTGTGTCACGGTTCCGTGAATTAAATAATAGCAACAACAACAAAAAAAAACATCAATTGGGGTATTTAAGCGTTAGGAAACGCTTAAATAATGATGACGGATGTTGCATGGTGCCACCATGCAGCCAATTTTCATAAAACCATTGGAAATAAGGGGAAGGCTCGTTCAAGAAATGTTTTAAGTTCTAAGTTGCTTGAATCGCCTTGGATTATCACATTCTAACAATGAGATGCCAACTCCCATTGTTAAAATAAAAACAGTGTTCAATTCTAGATTGTTAAGCTTTTTTGTGGGGAAATGGTTGAATATGTCTTAGGGGTAACGGCAGATACCACATGGGTGTCGTGGGGCCAGGTACAAAATGCCGTGCTGGTTTGAAGTGTTTTGGGAGGCGTCATGATAGGGTTGGCCTGCGAAAATATGAATCAGCGGATTGAATGCATGACTCTTAACAAGAATGTCTGAAAATGTCTCAAGAATAATAATGTACAACATAGGGTAATAAAATTTGTATTTACAAAAAAAGGCTACCCCCTCTGGAATTGTTTGCTTGGAGGTGGACCAGCCACTTATTGAAACGGTGGGGTGAATAATCATAGTCTTGGTTCAAAGAAAGGTGGTATTTTTATTAAAGGTCTCGAGGCATCTTAATAGGGCTTAAATTTACCTCTAATAACAACCCTCCCTCCCTGGAATTGTCTGCTAGAACCCTCCCCCTCCTTTTCTTTAATTCACGCATTGTTTTGCTTATATTTTACCCTTTATAAGATTTTCATGTTTTGTTTTTTCTTTTATTGAGTTTTAACTGCTTTTTCTGTGATTTCATTGTTCTTTTTGCTTATATTTTATCCTTTATGTGCCTGTTCATGATTTGCTTTTTTCCATTTGTTGAGATTTAAGCACTTTTTCTGTGATTTCATGATTTTATAGCGTTCTGTATCAATAAATTTTCTATTTACAAAAGCCTGTGTTTTTTTAGATTCCTTGTTCTAATAAAAATCTTCAGTGTGTAATCGCTTACGTAATTTAAGCATCTTCTAGCCCTCTCACCTTCACTACTAAAAAATACTCTAGCAGCAACCTGTAATATTATTTGGTAACACTCTCTAAAAGCATTACTTAACGAACAGGTGCAATTTCTAGTAATCGATTTTCCCCTCCTGTGTCTCAATTATTGCAGCCATAGGAAACACGCAATCGTCATTCTAGCATGCGGGAAAAGGGGGCTCTCCTTGCATGCAATAGGTTATTTCGTAGATTGTATTATCCGAAACAAAACATTAAAAATAGTTTGCTGTTCCAGGTGTTTAGGGCGCTGTTCCATTGGATGGAAATGTCCTTTTGAATCCTCAAGGGAACAAAATCACTAGAATATAAAGGTTTTCTGATAAAAACGCCTTAAAAGTAAATGAAATCTCAAAAAGTATTATGTAACAACCCACGTGTGTGTCCTCCTGAGTTACAGTTAAAACTTGGGGGTCCCAATGGACCCCCTGAGAAATATTTCACATTAAAATGTGTCATCCGTAAGCATTTCCCTTTACCTAAGAACTAAAGAAATGTTGAAAAACATATTGGAAATAAAACATCTTGGAAAACGTCTTGAAGAAAAAGTATCTTAAAAACGCCTTAAAAAAACGTCTTGAAGGAAGAAAGAACAAACATCTTGAAAGAAAAAAACACCTTAAAAGAAATAAATCTCAAAAGTATTATGTAACACCGATGTGTGCGCCGTCATTATGTAGCACTCTGTGTGTGCGCTGCCATTGCGTTAACACCCGAGTGGGCGCTATCATTACGTAACACCTACTTGTGCGCCATCTTTAAGTTATTCCGAGTAGATATACCACGTCACGTAAGATTACGACATCCTCAATAAATCCATGAAGTCACGCAAGACCCTCAACTTCAATTACGTAGCAACGAAAAGTAAACATTCCCTATGATGTAACACCTGCTGACCCTTTAAAACAGGGCTGTTGTTGGAATCCAAGGATGCGCTTGTATTGCAGGATACCTGACCCTTTAACATGCGGGGGTACTGACCCTTTAAACTTTTATGCCCCACTACTTACAGGGAGACAAGATCAAGAGAACGACCTGACAAACGTAAATGTACGATGGGTGATAATGAACAACCTAGACCACTGGCTCTCAAACTTATTTAGAAACTATCCCTTTTTTACCCGCAATACCTTTTAGGTACCCCTTCTCAATTCCTGATGCTAAGCAAACTATAGCTAAAATATAGATAAAAATCGCCAGTTCTTAAGTTAAACGGTGTTTTTTACATTTTTTTTGTTGGTCGGCCGTGTACCCCCTAAAAATTGTTGCGAACTTCCAGGGGGTATGTATGTATTAATGTATGTATTTCCAAAAAAATTCATTGGATCATAGGAAAAAACAAAAAAAAAGAACATAAATATAACAAAACCAACAAAACAACACAAATAAATTAAAAAGAAAAATACGAATAAATTAAAAAGAAAAAACGTACTTATATATGAATCTTCACGAAAATATTTATAAAGAGATCCATCTTTCACGATGTATCAGTCCTTCATCAACATACTTAGCCAAATTCCTTAATGTCATTATAACTCGTGATCTTACAATCCCTTCCACCCACCTTCTATCTTCCAACACTAACGAAAAAAACTCATTTCTCAGATCCGCCAATTCCTTACAATTTTCTAAAAAATGAAAAATATCCTCATCATCTTCCCCACACATCGGACAAGGGACCGGGTTAACACTATAACCCCTAAATTTCCTCTCCCTTTCCCCAATATCAATCAACCCTCCCCTTAAATTCAAAATCCATTTTATTTCTTCACCTTTCTACCTCAACTGAAGATAAACCTCTTCCCCCCACGTGTTTTTCACTGTGCCAAACGAACTTAGAAACCCCAGGGTCTCCGTCCAAACCTGCCACGGCTGTATTCACTACTCGTGTAACCTTTCCTTTATCTTATCAACCGTTATATCCAGATTCAATCCTTGATCTTCATTCCAAAAATACGAATATCTTGCTTTATCTGACATTTTCTGTATTTCTTGCGGCCACCCTACCTCTATCTTATCCTCCAACAAAATAAAATATGCTTCTTTCCTTAGCCTATTTTTACTTCTTAAAATTTTTATCCAAAACTTCACCATTCTTATTAACCTATCTTTTCTTAACGTATTTAGTCCTCTATTCCCCTCTAGAAAAACCCTATGAGCAGATGTATGGACCCAAAAATCTCACTTAAAATAATTCCTTTGCGTTCTCTCCAAATCCTCACTTTCTCTAAGACCCCACAGCTCACACTCGAAATGCATAACCGGGAGGAATTTAGTCCTAAATAAATATTTTTGCATTGCTAAGTCCCTAATCTTTCCAACCTCACTTTTTAAAATTAAATTCATACACATATGCCCATTGCCCTGTTGTACTCTATACTTAACCTCCTGTCCATACTTACCATTCCAAAAAAACTTAACTCCTAAGTACACGAATTCCTTTTTAATATTTATAAAATCACCTTTAAATCTAAATTCATTATCTTTCCTTAATTTTCCACCTTTCCTAAAAACTAAAATTACCGTTTTCTTCTTATTTAATTCTAATCCTTTCATATCTTAATATTCCGCCATTATTTTAATAATGTTTGCATTTCTTTTGCCGATTGTGCTATGAGAGCAGTATCATCAGCAAACAAAAGCATGCATTTTTTCGAAACACTTATCAGTAGGCTACTTCCGGAGCGCTTTTTTAAAGAAATCAACTATATCATCAATATACACGTTGAACAAAATCGGTGACAGTGGGCATCCCTGTTTTAAACCTATTCGCGTCAAAATTCTCTCAGATACCTTACCTAGTATTCTAACAACTAGGCCTACTGAACTATATATTCCTACAATTAATCTACTAAAATTTACAGGCAATCTGATCTCCTAAAGTCGCTTAACTAGCATAGCTCTGATCAGGTTATCAAAAGCCCCTCTTACGTCCAGGAACGCTACGTAAATCCTACCCCCTCTTTTCATGATTTCTTTTCTAACTATACTATGCAAAATAAAAACCTGCTCTATTGTACCCCCTTCTTTCCTAAACCTGCCCTGCTCCTCTATTAATTTACCTAATTCTTCTAGCCATTTTCTTAGCCGACTACTTACTATCTTACAAAAAATATTGGTATTATGGGAGAAATCTGGATCAGTCGATAATTCGAGAATTCTTTGCTGTTTCCTTTTTTATGTAATGGTACAGCTACAGATGTTGTCCATTCTATTGGCCAGCAGCACAATAAAAATATGTGGCTGAAAACGAAAGTTAAAAAGGGTATGCATACTTCTTTTGCCTTTTTCCATACTCGTAATGGAATTCCGTCTCTACCTGTTGCTTTTCTTTAGCTGATTTCATAGCCTCCCATATCTCCTTTTCCGAAATTGGTACTATCAATTTCGTGTCTCCTTCTGTCATGGGTCCAAATGGTATAATTTCTGGTAAAATGTTTTGGAGATCTTCTTTCATTTGGTTCCCGTTTACCGATTGTGTCCTGAGGTGCAGTTCCCACTGTACGGGTTCCAAAGAACCTGTCTTGTATGCCTCTCCTTTTAGCGACCTATGTGCATCTTTCCAGAATTGATGTGTATCTTTTTCTCTGAATCGCTTAATAAGTTCTTTTTCTTTCTTTGCTGCTTCGCATTGTTTATTCTCTCTTATCGTCTTCTTATACCGTTATCTATTATCTCTGTAATTCTTAAGTTATTCTCTATTCCATGCGGATGGGTTGACCGTGCTTTCCTCACGCTCTCTTGTACAATGAGTCGAAGACTCTCACACTCGTAATCAAAAAATGTTTTCGTCGATTTATTCCATAGTTCGCATGTCTACCTCAGCGATTCTTCTAAATTACATACTGCTTCACTTACTTTGCCAACCTCAACTAACTCAATAATCTTCTCCATCTCTGTCACTAAAATTTCATTTCCTACATTAACCTTAAATAAATCTTCATCATAAATATCTACTACTCTCTCTATTTTTAATTTTTCTTAAATCTAGTACACTATTCTCAAAACCTTTTCAATAACCTTATTTTTCCGTCGACGATCTTCTACTCTGATCTCTAACAGCAATGGCAAATGGTCGGAGCCAACTATATCCAGAACCTCAAAATCCTCACAACACGACAAAAGAAAACCATCAACTAAAATATAATCAATTAAACTTGGGTTCTTAGCTGACAAACATGTAAACTCTCCTATCCCCTTATACTTTCTAACCCTCACATTAACCATAACAAAACTATACTCCCCACGAAAATGTAAAAGCGTACTTCCCCAAGTGTTCTTTCTCCTTTCCTTGTCCTTTGTATGCCTTCCCCTTAAATTCTCCAAACTTTCTTCTTCTTGAATTGTAGGATCTGCAAAATTAAAACCATCGCAAGTTTTATGTTGTTCAAAAAAATCGGCCACGTACAGACCATAATCCCCCATCAATAGCTGCGTTTT